>NW_026137696.1:0-96498 GCF_019393585.1 Leptopilina boulardi | reverse complement strand
AATATCTATTTTAGGCGTGGGCCCACGGACTAATATGTCAGTTCATGACAAATTCTCATTTTATTTTTTTTTAATTTCTCAACGAAATTAATTGACATTTTAGATTAGTTATTTTTATGCAATTGACATATAAAAATAATAATACTTGTTAAAAAATTGATTTTTGACTCTAAAGTTGCTGCATATTTCTCGTTATGGGAAATATTGTTATTTGCGTACCTGAAGTATGCTGTCAGTAAATATTTCAATTGATAACAAATAGTCATAAATTTTCATTGACAGTCTACAACAGTGAAATTAATAAATCTAAGAACAGTAAACATTATTGTTTCTTAAGAATTTAAATACAATTCTTAAATTAATACTTTTTCTCTCCTTACGTGGATATGTTTATGCAATAAACATCTAAACATAACGTGTCTTGTTAAAATATTGCTTGTTTTTCTAAAGTTACTTCAACTTTCTTCTGATATTAAAAGTTATTTTTTTCGTACCTAAAGTATGATCTTGTTCAATATGTCAGTTCATGACAAATTGTCATTTCATGCTTCTTATAATTTTTCAAAGAAATTCATTGAAATTTGAGATTAGTTATTTTCGTGCAATTGAAATCTAAAATTAAGTATTCTATTTAAAAATTATTTGTTATTCAATAGCTGCTGCATGTTTCTCGTCATGGGAAGTGTTGTTATTTGCGTTCCGAAATTATCCTGTCAGTAAATATTTCAATTGATAACAAATAGTCATAAATTTTCATTGACAGTCTACAACAGTTAAATTAATAAATCTAAGAACAGTAAACATTATTGTTTCTTAAGAATTTAAATACAATTCTTAAATTAATACGTTTTCTCTCCTTACGTGGATATGTTTATGCAATAAACATCTAAACATAACGTATCTTGTTAAAATGTTGCTTGTTTTTCTAAAGTTACTTCAACTTTCTTCTGATATTAAAAGTTATTTTTTTCGTACCTAAAGTATGATCTTGTTCAATATGTTAGTTCATGACAAATTCTCATTTTATTTTTTTTTAATTTCTCAACGAAATTAATTGACATTTTAGATTAGTTATTTTTATGCAATTGACATATAAAAATAATAATACTTGTTAAAAAATTGATTTTTGACTCTAAAGTTGCTGCATATTTCTCGTTATGGGAAATATTGTTATTTGCGTACCTGAAGTATGCTGTCAGTAAATATTTCAATTGATAACAAATAGTCATAAATTTTCATTGACAGTCTACAACAGTTAAATTAATAAATCTAAGAACAGTAAACATTATTGTTTCTTAAGAATTTAAATACAATTCTTAAATTAATACTTTTTCTCTCCTTACGTGGATATGTTTATGCAATAAACATCTAAACATAACGTGTCTTGTTAAAATATTGCTTGTTTTTCTAAAGTTACTTCAACTTTCTTCTGATATTAAAAGTTATTTTTTTCGTACCTAAAGTATGATCTTGTTCAATATGTCAGTTCATGACAAATTGTCATTTCATGCTTCTTATAATTTTTCAAAGAAATGCATTGAAATTTGAGATTAGTTATTTTCGTGCAATTGAAATCTAAAATTAAGTATTCTATTTAAAAATTATTTGTTATTCAATAGCTGCTGCATGTTTCTCGTCATGGGAAGTGTTGTTATTTGCGTTCCGAAATTATCCTGCCAGTAAATATTTCAATTCATAACAAATCGTCATGAATTTTCAATGACAGTGTGAAACAGTTAAATTTTTAAACGTAATATCAGTAAATAATATTGTTTCTTAAGAATTCATATATAATTCATGAATTAATACTTTTTCTCTCCTAACGTGGATATGTTTATTCAATAAACATTGAAAAATAACAAGTCTTGTTAGAAAATTGCTTGTGACTCTAATGTTACTTTAGTTTTCATCTTATATAAAATGTTATTTTTTGGTAACCTAAAGTTTGATGTTTATTGAATTGAACTAAAATTATAAAACTTTTGAATATTAACATTTATTATTATTGGAGCAATATATGCTCGTAATCGTGAACTTCTGAGGAAAACGAATATATCAAAATAAATTAAACAATGTTTATATTTAAAAATTTTATAATTTTTTTGAAAAAATCATTAAGCGTCATAAAGTAATATTGTCATCAAGCCCGAGAACGCCACACAGGCCCACCGCTGTAATTGACTTACTCGAGGTCTGAGCCCGGGACAGGCCGATAGAGTGAAGGTATACCACTTCCCTTTACAGGACCCAATCCGTGATCGCTCGATTCGTCCAAACAGCCTTGGGTTGAGGGAAAATTTTTTTATTATTGTATATGTGATATAGATGATAACCGTTTAATTCTCGTGAGTGGAAGTGGTGTATCCATACTTAAATTACCAACACCTATCCCCGAGGACGCCACTCAGGTCTACCGTAATATCTGCCTTACGCGAGAACTTATCATAGGCCCGGGTTGGAAGAGTGGGGGTATAACACTTCTCCTCAATGGAGTGAAACGGCTACTGCTGATGTAAGATAAACATAGAGCAACCGTCTACTGTTGCAACAACATTGTAGTAGTGTCGCTAAAAAAAGCTTCTAATAGTTTCAGGTGACTTAACTTGATTATTATATAGTTTATAATATTTTTCTGCAATTTGTCGATCAATAACTTACTGCATGTGTTGAATCTTCTTATATTATATTATATTACACAGCCCCACAAAAAAAAGTGTCGTGCGCGCAGACCAGACTAGTCATTTCCTATGTATTTTGACGCGCTGAACACGAATCCGAAGTCCGTTTTGCTCCATCACGTCAGATTTTTTTCTAACCTCCAAAACTGTCGGATTTTGAGAGGTATGCTATTTTTTTAAAAATTGATGGATTTACTTCAAACTTGGCATATAGGGGTGTTTTGGGTCGCTGATGACGAATTTGAAGTTAGATTGTCAAAATTTAAAATGGCGGCTCCAATATGGCGGACGAATTTTGTAAAAAATTGATGGATTTACTTCAAACTTGGTATCTAGGGGTTTTTTGGGTCGCTGATTACGAATCTGAAGTTAGATTTTCAAAACTAGAAATGAAAATTCTTATATACATAAGTAAGGTATTAACGTCTTTTTATGGTAGCGCACTCTTTTGTCCTCAAAGGATCTGTGTAATGGTTTTCTTTTCAAATTGGTGCCTCCAGGTACAATATCCCTTTTCAGCATCCAACAGTAGTGGGCCATCATATTTACATCCCATCTTCCTTGATAACGACGCTCAAATTCTTTAAGATCTTGATGGAATCGTTCTCCTTGTTCTTCACTGTAATCTCCTAAATTTTCAGGGAATTGATCCCGATGCGAGTCTAAGTAATGCAACTTTATGCTCATTAAGCATCCTAACTTACCAAAGTTTTTAATCATATCACTAACTATTTGCTCCCAATTTTCACTCTTGTGATTACCCAGAAAATTTCCGACAACTGCTTTGAAACTAAGCCATGCGGCTTTCTCCTTTTTATTCATCTTGGTGATAAATTGCTCATCTTTTAACAATTTGCGAATACGTGGTCCGCCGAAAACCCCTTCTTTTAGTTTCGCATCAGAGATTTCTGGAAACTTTTGTTCCAGGTATTTGAAGCAGTTTTCCTTTTTTATCTAAGGCTTTGACAAACTGTTTAATTGCTCCTAGTTTCGTGTGTGAGGGCGGAATTATCACCTTTGAAGGGTCGATTAGGGGAATTTCTATTATATTTTTTTAACCTGGTTCGAAAGAATTCCTTTTTGGCCATTGTTTTTTAATGTAGTGATTTGCTCGATCTCTACTGTCCCACAAACACAGGAAACATGGTGTTTTTGTAAAACCTGATTGTTGTCCAAGTAGTATGCTTAAAATCTTGAAATCTCCACAAATTTGCCAGTTGTGTTCTCGGTATCTAATTTTATCCAAAACTAGTTTCATATATTCATAGTTTTCTTTCATTTCTGTTGAATGCGCTATTGGAATTGGGGCCATATTGGAGCCCCCATTTTAAATTTTGAAAATCTAACTTTAGATTCGTAATCAGCGACCCAAAAAATCCCTAGATACCAAGTTTGAAGTAAATCCATCAATTTTTACAAAATTTGTCCGCCATATTGGAGCCGCCATTTTGAATTTTGACAATCTAACTTCAAATTCGTCATCAGCGACCCAAAAAACCCCTAGATACCAAGTTTGAAGTAAATCCATCAATTTTTAAAAAAATAGCCTACCTCTCAAAATCCGTCAGGTTTTTGGAGGTTAGAAAAAAACCCTGACGTGATGGAGCAAAACGGACTTCGGATTCGTGTTCAGCGCGTCAAAATACATAGGAAATGACTAGTCTAGTCTGCCGCGCACGACACTTTTTTTTATGGGGCTGTGTTATTATTATTATATAAAAAAATATTGACTGTTTGATATTTGTTTCTTTTGCTTGTCTTAAATGTTTCATATAAAAAATACTTCAATCCATTTATTTTTTTGGTATTGGATAACATTGGCATTAAAGATATTACGATTTTGAGAATATAGAAAGATATTGGATAACATTGGTATTGAATATATTTTGATAATGGAACAAAAATATTGATTGTTTGATAATAGTGGAAGCTGGCTTTTGGAAAAATTTTTGGTATTGGATAATTTTTGGCATTGAAGATGTTTGGATTTTGAGGATAAATAGTGAGTTGAATATTGATTTGAATATTAATAAAAAGAGCAGAGGAAAATAAGTTAAATAATAATCATTATCGAAAATGATGTAATGTGGAAAAAGATTAAACAACGCTAATTCACATTCATATAAGCCTATCATTGTTGCATTCGTTAGCTGAATTATAGTTAATGAAATATTTTATAGGTGAAACACATGTAAGTAAATTTTTTAAAGCAAGAAACTAAAATAAAAGATTTGTTTTGAAAAGTGACTTTATCGGTAGTTTAAAAGTTGAAGGAGGATACCATGTCGATTATAAAAGAGTATTTTACTTTAAGTAATAAAGATTTCAAGATTATTGAAAATGAAAATGTAATGTTAAATGATATGCATATGTATAAATTAGAGAAAGAGATAAACATATTCAAATAGTTTTTAGCGGTAATAACAATTCTGGTCATTGGATTTGTGTTTATTACGATGGAGTAAGACTTTATATTTTTGATAGCCTTAATGCAGGAATTTGAAGTTAGATTTTCAAAATTCAAAATGGCGGCTCCAATATGGCGGACGAATTTTGTAAAAATTGATGGATTTACTTCAAACTTGGTATCTAGGGGTTTTTTGGGTCGCTGATGACGAATTTGAAGTTAGATTTTCAAAATTCAAAATGGCGGCTCCAATATGGCGGACGAATTTTGTAAAAATTGATGGATTTACTTCAAACTTGGTATCTAGGTGTTTGAATATTCATCAAATAGAATATTTAATTAGATTGTTCCCTTTTAAACCAACAGTAGTTTTTGTAGCTGTTGATCAACAACCGGCTGGAAGTGTTGAGTGTGGAGTATGTGCAATAGCATTTGCAACATCTGTATTTTTTAACGTAATGCCAAACAGTGTAATTTATGAAACTGATAATGATAGAATGAGAAAACATTTGAAATTAATTTTTGAAAATAATCGGTTGAATCCTTTCCCCTCAGTGAGATCGTCAATTATTAAAAATTCAATTGTAGAGGATGATTGGAATTGTCTTTTAATAAATCGAGCTGAAGAACTTCAAACTGGTGGACTAAACCCTTCATATTTTCATAACAGTTTTCCAAATAATAATGCAAATAGAGTTCTATCAACACAACATTTAGAAATTAAACGTTCTTTGATTGACGCAAGTAAAAAGAAAAGAATTTGTGCAACTAATAATAATGTAAACAAAGTTTCACCAGGTAAATATTTAGAAATGAAGCATTTCCTAAGTGAAGAAAATGATAAAAAGATACTTTGTGCAATAAAATATGATGAGCAGAAAATAATTATACAAGAGCATAATAGACTGACAAAAGAAAATCGTAATGAAAAAGAAATACAAAAAATAGAACTCCAAAAAAGAGATTTGACATGCAAAAAGAATAAAATTTCTACAGAAATTGAGGATGAAATGAAAATACGCAAAGAAAGAAATTTGGCATATAAGAGGAAAAAATTATCTACAGAAACTGAGGATGAAAAGAAAATACGCAAAGAAAAAAATTTGGCATGTAAGAGGAAGAAATTAGCTACAGAAACTGAGGATGAAAAGAAAATACGCAAAGAAAGAAATTTGTCATGTAAGAGGGAGAAATTAGCTACAGAAACTGAGGATGAAAAGAAAGTGCGTCAAGAAAAGAATTTGGCATGTAAAAAGGATAAGAAAAATCAAAAAATGTTAGACACTGTAGGAGTAGCAATTATGTCCCTTGAAGATTTCGATGAAAGTAAAGTTTCACAGAATTATTTAGGTTTGATGAATGTAGAATGTAAGTTTTGTAGTGCGTTACATTTTTTGTGTGAAAGGCCGTCAGATAGATTATTTAATAGTTGCTGTCACAAGAGAAAAGTAAAGTTGAAAGTATTAAATCCTTATCCGTTTTATTTGAAAACTTTGTTATTTGATTCAAGCTTTGAAGGTAAAAATTATAAAGAAAATATTCGTTCTTATAATAATTCCTTAGCATTCGCCAGCATAGGAGCAAAATTAGAAATTCCTAAAGGAAATGGGCCTTATGTTTTTCGTGTACATGGACAAGTGTATCATAATACATATGCCCTTCATCCCGATGGTGATGACAATCAAAAATATGGTCAGTTGTACATTATTGCCACTAATGAAGCAGTACTTGAACGATTAAAGAATAAATCTAGTAAGAAATGTTTATCATCATTAACGGAAGAAATAGATAAATTATTAAGGGGAATTAATCCTTATGCTAAAGCTTTTAAAATGATGAGAGAGGTAGAATTAGAAGAAGAAGCACTAGCAAAATCTAAAAATGAGCCTATAAGGAATATTCAAATGTGGATTAAACGAGACAGATCATTGAATCAAAGCAAATTTAATGTTCCATCTTGTAGTGAAGTAGCACTTGTATTTCTTAGCGAAGATGGTGAACCTCCTATGGAACGTGATATATATATACACCCAAAAGGTTTAAAGAGTATTCCAATATCTAGTCTTAGCGAAAATGTTGATCCCATGACATATCCTTTAATTTTTCCTCATGGTGATCCTGAATGGACTGTTAACCTTAAGCATACTCAAGGTACTCGAAATGTTACTCCTTTACAGTTTTATATGTATCGTCTTGCATGTAGAAGAACTTTTAATCCATGTTTACAATTAGGAAAATTAACTTAACAATATGTAGGTGATGTCTGGTCGAAAGTAGTTGGTAAACGTTTAAAATACATTCGTTTAAAACAAAAAAAACTCCGAGCGGAATTGTATTGTGGATTAATGGATTATCTTCCGAATAAAGCAAAAGAGGAAAATGTTCGACTTGGAAAAATGATTATTTTACCTTCGACATTTATTGGAGGGCCACGTTGTTATCAAGAATGTTTTATGGATGCTATGCGATTAGTTCAAGAATTTGGAAAACCAAATTTATTTATTACCATGACATGTAATCCAAAATGGCGTGAGATTACAGAAAGTTTGTTGGATATTGAAACTGCATCTGATCGTCCGGATATTGTGACTAGAGTTTTTCAACAAAAAGTTTAAGAGATAATGAAAGATATAAAAGGAAAAGAAATTTTTGGACCAATTCTTGCATTTGTTTATGTCATAGAATTTCAAAAGCGTGGATTGCCACATGTGCATTTAATTATATTTTTACGTAATCCAATTCGCGATGCAGAAACTTTACATAAAATGATATGTGCTGAAATTCCAGATGAAACAAAGAATCCAGAACTTTTTAAGATTGTAAAGCTATTTCAAGTTCATGGGCCTTGTGGAAAAGAAAATATGAATTCACCTTGCATGGATCCTGAGAAGAAACTTTGTACAAAAAAATATCCAAAGCTGTTTTGTTCTGAAACAACTTATGGTTCTAAGAATTATCCGGAACTCAGGCGAAGAAATGATGGTAAAAAAATCATTTTTTATAAAAAAGATGGGTCAATTAAATGTACCGCTGACAATTCGATGATCGTACCATATAATCTTTATTTGAGTAAAAAATTTGAAGGTCATATTTTTATTATACCATGTGGTAGTACGGATGGCATTAAATATTTATTCAAATATATGTATAAAGGTCACGACTGTGCAATAATAGGTTATAAGGATGATAATGAGGAAATGAAATATGATGAAATTGTTAATTATTTAAACACACGTTATGTATGTCCACCAGAAGCTATGCACAGATTATTCGAATTCAATATGCATGAACAATCACATACAACTTATAGATTAGCTGTACATTTACCAAATCAGCAATTAATATGTTTTAAAGAAGGATTAGAAGAAGAAGCAGTTAATAAATTTAAAAATACGACATTAACAGCATGGTTCAAATTAAATGAAAAAAATCCTGAAGCTCGCAAGTATTTGTACACAGAAATACCACATAAGTATGTTTTCGTTGAGTCATCAAAAACTTGGAAAATAAGGGAACGAATTACTTTTGGAAAAATTTTTGGTATTGGATAACATTGGCATTAAAGATATTTGAATTTTGAGGATAAAATTGGTATTGAATATGTTTTGCTAAAGAAAGAAAATATTATATGTTTGATATTAGTGGAAGCTGGCTTTTTTAAAATTATTTAAATAGAAAGCGGGTTGAATATTGTTTTACGGGGGAAATAATAGTTTGTGAGCTAAATATTGATTTGAATATCAATTGTTAATTTGAGAGACAAAAAGATTTAAAGACATTAGAAAACTTGATTTAATGAACCCAAAATTAATAGGGCAGAGGAAAGTAAGTTGAATGATACTCAATATCGAAATTGATGTAATGTGAAAAAAGGTTAAGCAACGCTAAGTTACCTATATAAAGTATTATCCTTATTGTATTCGGTGGCTGATTTACAGTTAATGAAATATTTTATAGGTGAAACACATGTAAATGATTGATTCTCTGAAAAAGGAGAAATCACGCGTGATCGGTTTGAAAATGGACTTTATTAGCAGCTTGAAATTTAAAGAAGACCATGTAGAACATAAAAGAGTATTCTATTTTAAGTAATGAAGATTTTAAAATGATTGAAAATGTAAATCAAACTAAAAATGATATGCATATATTTCAAGAATAATTGAGAAAAGATTCAAATTAATTTTTCACTTTTTGCAAAGTATTTTGTATTTATCCTTATCCGTTTTATTTCAAAAATTTATTATTTGACTTAAGCTTCTATTCATTAGTCTTCACCAGCATGGGAGCGAAATTAGAGCAATGATATGGTTCTTATGTTTTTCATGTACACGGACATGTATCATAATACATATGCCCTTCATCTTGATGGTGATGATAACCGAAACTATGGTTAGTTGTACATTCTTGATACCAATGAAGCAGTACTGGAACGATTAAAGAATAAATCGCATAGGGAATGGTTATCATCAAAATCTAAAAATTAGCCTATAAGGAATATTCAAATGTTGATTAAGCGCGACGGATCATTGAGTCAAAGCAAATTTAATGTTCTATCTGGTATTGAAGTAGCATTTGTATTTGTTAGCGAAAGTAGTGAACATCCTATGAAACTCGTTATATGTATACACCCAAAGGGTTAAAAGAGTATTCCAATTTCTAGTCTTATTGTTAATGAAAATGTTGATCCTATGACATATCCTTCAATGTTTTCTTATAGTGATCCTGGTTGGACTGTTAACCTCAAGCATACTCAAGGTACTTGTAATTTTAATCATTTACAATTTTATATGTATCGTCTTTCATAGAGAAGAAAAAGCGTGGATTGACAAATGTCCCTTTAATTATATTTTTACGTACACAAATTTGCGATGCTAAAACTTTAAATAAAATGATATGTGCTGAAATCCCATAGACGAAACAAAGAATCCAGAACTTTTTAACATTGTAAAGCGATTTCAAGTTCATGGACCTTGCGGTAATCAAAATAGAAATTCACTTTGCATGGACCCTAAGATGGGTCATTTAAATTTATTGCTGACAATTCGATGATCATAGCATATGATTTTTGAGTAAAAAATTTGAAGGTAATATTGACTGTGCAATAATAGGGTATGAAGATTGTAATCAGGAAATATGCAATATAATGAAATTGAACATTGTTTAAACACACGTTCTGTATGTCCACCAGAAGCTATGCACAGATTATATTTATACAAATTAACTAAACTATTGTATTTTATTAGAACACCATAATGTTGAATTAATAATACAATAAGGATTTCAAAAATAACATTATTAATTTTGTGAGATCCAAATTTCAATACCTTTTCGTCAAATAAAATAAATTTTTAATTATGAATAAAGAATTTCACGCGCGTTTCTTTTAGCTAGTTCATATATAATTCATGAATTAATACTTTTTCTCTCCTTACGTGGATATGTTTATTCAATAAACATTGAAAAAAACATGTCTTGTTAAAAAATTGCTTGTGACTCTAAACTTACTTTAGTTTTCATCTTATATGAAATGTTATTTTTTGGGAACCTAAAGTATGATGTTGTTCAATATGTCAGTTCATGACAAATTCTCATTTTATTTTTTTTTCATTTTTTCAACGAAATTAATTGACATTTTAGATTAGTTATTTGTATGCAATTGAAATATGAAAATAATACTCGTCAAAAAGTTGTTTTTGACTCAAAAGTTGCTTCTTGTTTCTCGTCAAGGGAAGTGTTATTTTTTGCGTACCTGAAGCATGCTGTCAGTAAATATTTCAATTGATAACAAATAGTTATTAATTTTCATTGATACACTGAAAAAAAAATTCTGGTTAGGCTATATTTAACATTACTTTCTCGTTAAGTTAACCAGAATTCTAGTTGCATTAACTAGAATTCTTGTTAAAATAACCAGAATTCTGGTTAACCTAACCAGAATCAAAATGTTAAATATACCCTAACCAGAATTCTAGTTGGAATAACCAGAATTCTTGTAATTCTAACTAGAATTTTTTTTCAGTGTAGTCAAAAACCGTTAAATTCATAAATCTAACATCTGTAATTATTATTGTTTCTTAAGAATTTATATATAATTCTTGAATTAATACTTTTTTTCTCTCCTTTCGTGGATATGTTTATTCAATAAACATTTAAAAATAACATGTCTTGTTAAAAAATTGCTTGTGACTCTAAACTTACTTTAGTTTTCATCTTATATGAAATGTTATTTTTTGGGAACATAAAGTATGATGTTGGTCAATATGTCAATTCATGACAAATTGTCATTATATATTTTTTTTAATTTTTAAAAGAAATCCAGTGACATTTTAGTTTAGTTAATAATTAAATTGAACAATTATAATAATAATTTGTTTACAAAGAAAATTTGAATAAAAATTTATTTTCTCATGGTGAAAATTTTTTTTGTGTTACGTATAAATTTTTTGTTAAATTTTCGAAGTAAAAAAAATTAAGTCGCTAATAATTACGTCTTTTAGTTAATTAATTTTTTTACAGAGAAAATTTGACAAAAATTTACTTTCTTATCGTAATATTTTTTTGAGCTGGAAACTGGTTACTCAGGGGATTTTGGGGTCGCTGATTACGAAAATGAAATTAGATTTTTAAAATTCAAAATGGTGGACGAATTTGTTAAAAATTCATTGAATTCGCTTGAAACATGTTACTCGGGGGTATTTGGGGTCGCTGATCAGGAAACTGAAATTAGATTTTTAAAATACAGAACGGCGGATCCAATATAATTATTTTGTAGCCTTTAAAAAGGCTGATTCATATAATTTATTAACTGTCGGTTTGATTTCACACGCTTGAATTTACTTTGAAATGTCTCCAGTTTTAGTAATCGTTAATAGTTTTAGTAATTCGTATCTTCAATGACATCTTGAGAAGACGTCTGATAAACTGACTCTTCATTGAAAATCTGCTCAATATCAATTAAAATACATTATCATTTTCATCCTCTATGGCATACGGGTCTGAAACTTGCATTGCATCTTCAAAATGCAATGATTCGTAAGTTTCCACGAAGAAAGTATTATTTATAGAATATTTTATCAAGTTTTCAATATGAGAACGAAAAACTTTTCCCTCATCAGTTATTACGCTTTTTGGATCATGTGCATGTTCATTGAAAGCATTTTGTAACATCGTTAAAGTATTCTTTGGATTTATTAATCAAAGATGCAATTGCTCAATTTTTTATACTTACAATGCAAAGAAACTGAACAACAAATTTTGCATTGATTGGCGTTTGTTTTAAAACAAATAACTATCGGTTTAGAGAGATAGTCATTTGTCAACTCTCTAAAGCGATAATCATTTGTTTTAAAATAACGCCAATCAATGTGAAACCATTTGCATTTTAATACGTGTTATAGAGAAGTGTTGTTTATTTTCTTTACATTGTAAGCTTAAAAAATTAAGCATTGGCATGTTTGATTAAATTTTGCTGTGTATTTAATGTATTTATTAAAATATCGCTATGATATTAATGAATTCCACGAATATTATAACCATATTACAAAAAGCTTTCGATCAACCTGAGTATGATCTGGAAAGCGTAATAACTGATGAAGAAAAAGTTTTTAGTTCTCATATTGAAAACTTTATAAAAGATTCTATAAATAATACTTTCTTCATAGAAACTTACGAATCATTGCATTTTGAAGATGCAATGCAAGTTTCAGACCCGTATGCCATAGAAGATGAAAATGATAATAATTATTTAATTGATATTGAGCAGATTTTAAAGGAAAAGTCAGTTTATCAGACGTCTTCTCAAAGTAATGTCATTCATGATAATTATAAACAGAAAGCTGTTGAGTACTGGAAGTCAGGGAAAAAACGATTACCAAATCCTCACAGTTAATAAATTATATGAATCAACCTTTTAAAGGCTACAAAATAATCATATTGGATCCTCCGTTGTGCATTTTGAAAATCTGACTGCAGTTTCGTAATCAGCGACCCCAAAAACCCTCGAGTAACATGTTTTAAACGATTTCAATGAATTTTTAACAAATTCTTCCGCCATATTGGATCCACCATTTTGAATTTTGAAAATTTGACAGCAAATCCAAACAATTTAAAAAAAGATATTGAATTTTTTTACTTAAAACTAAAGGGGTGGTTTCTACCCTTAACAATGAGTTTCCGCCGATATAAAAATATACGTGTATATTTTTTTAATCCCTCTTGACGTATGCAATGTTTGATCAAAACCCTGGCGGATCTCGAAATCGGAATGTACCCTGAATTCGTTGTACATTCGTTACACATTGGTTAAACATTTAGTTGGAGTGAAAATTGTGTAGAAACTGAGTGGAAACTGTGGAAAAGTGTAATTGAATTGAATAATAAAAGTATTTAGTGATAGATTTGTGCTGTATTTGTGATAAATTAACGTGTTATTATTAAATAAATAAAGTTTAAAGTGTAAAATGTTCGCGTAAGTGAGTTTGACAGGCTAGAGAATTTTCTAGTGACATCCAAATTGATAGTCGATAAAGAAGTTGAGCCGTCGACTTTGCACGGTAGGTGGCATCATTCCTGCTTTCTCCTTTTTAAAAATTCTCTTTTTCAATTGTAAATAGAAAAATTAATTAATTAATAAGTTATATAGTTTCTATATTGTCATTTTTTTTAACACTTGAATTTTTGAAGATTGTTTAATGAGATAAATTAAACTTGTATAATCGATGCAAATTGTTGTTTTTAAAATACTTTTAAATAAATCTTTTCTTTTAATTACATTTTATTAAAAATAAATAATAATAAAATAAAGAAAGATAAAAAAAGTTTTCTTTATTAAAATTATGATTAAATTAATTTAATTGAATTTAATTAAAAAACAACAATTTGCATCGATTATACAAGTTTAATTTATCTCATTAAACAATCTTCAAAAATTCAAGTGTTAAAAAAAATGACAACATAGAAACTATATAACTTATTAATTAATTAATTTTTCTATTTACAATTGAAAAAGAGAATTTTTAAAAAGGAGAAAGCAGGAATGATGCCACCTACCGTGCAAAGTCGGCGGCTCAACTTCTTTATCGACTATCAATTTGGATGTCACTAGAAAATTCTCTAGCCTGTCAAACTCACTTACGCGAACATTTTACACTTTAAACTTTATTTATTTAATAATAACACGTTAATTTATCACAAATACAGCACAAATCTATCACTAAATACTTTTATTATTCAATTCAATTACACTTTTCCACAGTTTCCACTCAGTTTCTACACAATTTTCACTGCAACTAAATGTTTAAAATGTTTTTTCATTGGCTCCCATCATTGGACCAATTAATACGCCAATGGTTACTCGTGGCAATTTCTCATTGGGCAGTTATCTTACATGGAAGCTTACATTAAGACTACACGTAGCTTACAGTAAGGTTACGGTAGAGAGGACATTTGCAGCTTACCTTAACCTCACCTGAACTTAAAGTATGTCGGTCAGTGTGTTGATTGATAACAAATAATGATTGTATATTTTTTGAATGATTTATCAACGAGATTCATTGACATTTTAGATCACTCATATTCATGTATTTAACATTTAAATATACAAATGCTTTTTAAATAATTGTTTGTGATTTTAAAGGTGCTTCACTTTCACTCTGAAATTGAAGTGTTATAAATTGCGTATACTTAACTCTTTAGTAAAGTTGTTATTTTCGATTAATACTATTGCGTATAAATTAGTTGCTAATTATTCTACTATGCATGTTCTACATATGGGGCTTTCTACTGCAAATTTTAAGTCAAATTTTTTTTTCTGAAATGGTTTTGCGCATATATTTGCCGCACTACGTAAAATACACATCAGTTTAAAGTAAATAGTACTTTTTTGCATATTTTAATAACATTTTTCTCTGCTTCGTTATATTTTCAATACCTTTTTAGGTCTTTTTGTCGTTAATAACAACTGCACATTATTTAGTAGAAAATGTAACTACGGCGCATGTATTTGATTATTCTAAGTTAAAAAGTATCTATTTAACGTGAATAATACTTTTGGGCATAATTTATTAACATTTTACTGTACTTCGCATCTATAGTTACTATTTAAGTGTTAACTAAAAATGATTTAGCCGATTAATACTACTGCCCATGATTTTATTGATAATAATTGTATTGCGCATATTTTTAATACCTGCTTAGGTCACTTTGTCGATATTAACAACTGCGCATGATTTTGTTGAGAATGTAACCTCTGCGCATGTATTTTCCTATTCTAAGTTGAAAAGAATCTATTTAACGTGAATAACACTTTTGCGCATAATTTATTAACATTTTACTCTACTGCGCATCTATAGTTACTATTTAAGTGTTTGGTACAAATGATTTGGTCGATTAATACTACTGCGCATAACTTTATTGATAATATTTGTACTGCGCATATTTTTGATATCTGCTTCGGTCATATTGTAGACATTAACAACTGCGCATGATTTGGTTGAAAATGTAACCTCTGCGCATGTATTTTTCTATTCTAAGTTGAAAAGAATCTATTTGCCGTGAATAATACTTTTGCGCATATTTTATTAACATTTTACTCTACTGCGCATCTATAGTTACTATTTAAGTGTTTGGTACAAATGATTTGGTCGATTAATACTACTGCGCATAACTTTATTGATAATATTTGTACTGCGCATATTTTTGATATCTGCTTCGGTCATTTCGTCGATATTAACAACTGCGCATGATTTGGTTGAAAATGTAACCTTTGCGCATGTATTTTCCCATTCAAAGTTCAAAATAATCTATTTAAGATGAATAAAATTTTTGCGCATATATTATTAACATTTTACTCTACTGCGCAACTATAGTTACTATTTAAGTGTTTGGTACAAATGATTTGGTCGATAATTACTACTGCGCATAATTTTATTGATAATATTTGTACTGCGCATATTTTTGATATCTGCGTCGGTTATTTTGTCGAAATTAACAACTGCGCATGATTTAGTTGAAAATGTAACCTCTGCGCATGTATAAGTTGAAAAGAATCTATTGAACGTGAATAACACTTTTGCGCATATTTTATTAACATTTAACTCTACTGCGCATCTATAGTTACTATTTAAGTGTTTGGTACAAATGATTTGGTCGATAATTACTACTGCGCATAATTTTATTGATAATATTTGTACTGCGCATATTTTTTATATCTGCTTCGGTCATTTTTTCGAAATTAACAACTGCGCATGATTTAGTTGAGAATGTAACCTCTGCGCATGTATTTTCCAATTCTAAGTTGAAAAGAATCTATTTAACGTAAATAACACTTTTGCGCATGATTTATTAACATTTTACTCTACTGCGCATCTATAGTTACTATTTAAGTGTTTGGTACAAATGATTTGGTCGATTAATACTACTGCGCATAACTTTATTGATAATATTTGTACTGCGCATATTTTTGATATCTGCTTCGGTCATTTTGTCGACATTAACAACTGCGCATGATTTAGTTGAAAATGTAACCTCTGCGCATGTATTTTTCTATTTTAAGTTGAAAAGAATCTATTTGCCGTGAATAATACTTTTGCGCATATTTCATTAACATTTTATTCTACTGCGCATCTATAGTTACTATTTAAGTGTTTGGTACCAATGAATTGTCCGATTAAAACTACTGCGCATAATTTTACTGATAATAATTGTCATTTTGTCGATATTAACAACTGCGCATAATTTAGTTGAAAATGTAACCTCTGCGCATGTATTTGACTATTCTAAGTTAAAAAGTATCTATTTAACGTAAATAATTCTGTTGCGCATATTTTGTAGACATTTTACTCTACTGCGCATCTGTTGTTGCTATTTACCTATTTAGTACTGATGTTTTTGTTGTTTAACACTACTGCGCATAAATTGGTTAATAATAATTCTACTGCGCATACTTAGAATGTTTAACCATATAATTAAACACCTTGATGCAAGAACTAGCCATAGTGCGTTTAATTTTAACGGGCACTGGCTTGTTATTACATCAACGTTCTCTATTGTTCTTTGGTGTTAGTGGAAACATACATTTGTAAAACTCTTTTATATACTCATTATTTATGAAAAGCATATTTTGGGGTCGTCATGTGAACATCGAAATTGGCACTTAAACCGACATCTACCTGCCATCTCTTAGTTATTTACGAACTACAATGTCCCCAAATTATACATTTTTATTTAAAATTTTGAAAATGTCCCCAAACCATACGTTGCGTCTGTAGTTAGTTTGGGGTCGTCCCCAAACTAACAAAAAGTCCCCAAAACATGCGTTTCTTTCATGAAATGTCCCCATATCATGCGTTCGACATATATATACATGTATATATATATATATATACATATACATACACATACACACACATATCTATACCAAAATGTAACGTTATATTTTTGAAATAAATGATACTCTATTTTTTTCCTTTACTTGCATTTAAATAAATATAATCTATTGACTATTGGAATAACTCTTCAAGGTATAAAACAACAATTACTTAACGATTTACCGAATCCGATCTCTAAAAATCGCGATTTACAGATTTTATTCAAATTTGTTCCACTTTTGCATATTACCAATCGAAAGGGCTTAAAAAAATGAGTTAAAAACAGGAAGAATTATTTTTGAAGAAGCGCCAGAAAGAGATAAATAATAATAATTATTTAACGATTTACCGAATCCGATCTTTAAAAATCGCGATTTACAGAGTTTATTCAAATTTTTCCGCTTTTGCATATTACCAATCGAAAGGGCGTAAAAAATGAGTTAAAAAAGGAAGAATTATTTTCGAAGAAGCGCCAGAAAGAGGTAAAAAATAACAATTACTTAACGATTAACCGAATCCGATCTTTAAAAATCGCGATTTAAAGAGTTTATTCAAATTTTTTCAACTTTTGCATATTACCAATCGAAAGGGCTTAAAGAAATGAGTTAAAAACAGGAAGAATTATTTTTAAAGAATCGCCGGAAAGAGATAAATTATAACAATTACTTAATGACTTACTGAATCCGATCTTTAAAAATCTCGATTTACAGAGTTTATTCAAATTTTTTCGACTTTTGCGTATTACCAATCGAAAGGGCGTAAAAAAATAAGTCAAAAACAGAAGGAATTGTTTTCAGAGAAGCGCCGGAAAGAGGTAAAAAATAACAATTACTTAACGATTTAAAGAATCCGATCTATAAAAATCGCGATTTTCAGAGTTTAATAAATTTTGTTCCACTATTGCACATTAAGAATCGAAAGGGCGTAAAAAAATGAGTCTAAAACCAGGAAGAATTATTGTCGAAGAAGCGCCGGATGGAGGTAAAAAATAACAATTAATTAACGATTTACCGAACCCGATCTCTAAAATTTTCGATTTTCATAGTTTATTAAAATTTGTTCCACTTTTTCATATTACCATTCGAAAGGGCGTAAAAAATGTGTTAAAAACAGGTAGAATTATTTCCGAAGAAGCGCCGGAAAGGGGTAAAAAAATAACAACGCAAATAACAAGTTTTTTTTTTGCTCTTTATGGAAGCAGTATTATAATTTTTAATTGATTTAAAAATGTACTCTATTGTGTACATTTTTTTGCTGCTATTGTAATTCTTGGTTTTTAATACAAGGAAGAGGTAATTTATTTATATTTTGATTAAATATAATAAATAGATAACGTACAAATTTTTAATTTTTCCAGGTGAACTTCTTTTTTGACCCCCCTTCTCTATAAAACTGTATAATTATGTTATATAAGGACTGCCTCTTATCTTTTTTATTTAAAAAATATTAAAGATCCTTAAGGTCGAGAGAATTGATGTATCTTTCCCCTTTCACTTCCTTTGTGAGTAACCGGTATCAGAAGTGACAACCGACTTCATTTTGAATCAATCAAATAAATTTTGGATTAAGTTTCGATTCCGGTTATCCTCCACCAATCACAGCTCAGCAACTCCAGAGTAACGAGCTGCAAAGGAATCAGATTAATTTTATAAATAGTCGTTCGCCTTTTGAATTTTCAAAAATGAATTTCAAAAATTTTTAGATTCACAGTTAGCAGCCCTGAAACCCCCTAAGTAACGAGTTGCAAACCAATCCGATAAATGTTTAATTTGGCCATCCGCCATATTGGATTATCCATTTTGAATTTTTAAAAACAGTCTTGAGATTCGTAATCAGCGACCCCAAAACCTACTGAGTGACGGGTATCAAAGGAATCCGATCAATTTTTTGAGAAGTTGTCCTCCATTTTGAATTTTTAGTAATGGATTTTGGATTCGTAACCAGCGACCTCAAACACCTTAAGGGTATAGTGATCCGTAAACGTTGTTAAATAGAAAAAATTTTAAACTCAGTTCAAAAACAATACTTTTTATTAGTGACGATAGATTTATGTAAAATAATTTATATCAAAAATATGTAATTCATAAATGAAAACAATAAAGGAAAATAGGAAATGAAATAGGAGTTAATGTTTTTTGTCTGATTTAAAAACTTCCTGTACCATACTGCTCAACAACTTAGCTAAAATTTCAGTTTTAAACATCGTCTTTTTTTTGTTTTTTCATTTGGACGTATCTATTATACCTTCGACCTCGATATGATCTCCATTTACCACCTGAAATATTGTAAATTGAATTTTTATTGCTTTTATTAACATTAATTTCTTTTTCAATTATATTAATTTCTTATTCATTTTTATAATTATAAGTGTATTATTGCCTTGGTTATTATTGAAAGCCTCTCTAGCAGGAACATTTGGGTATCTATTGTTTGAAACACTAGGATGTTGGTTTGGTTGTCTATTACTTTGTGATAATGGTTGAGCGTTTTGATTCGCAGATAGAAGAGGTTGACGAATAGCGTGTTGATCGGCAGCTTTTTTATATATATTATTTACTATTTTATTTCTTTATTTATATTTATTTCATTATTTATATTTATTTATAATAATTTATAATTATCATAAATTAAAAATATTATTTTATTAATATTATTCATTAATTTTTTTATTAGTATTTAAATTTATTTTTTATTTCTTATTTAAATTCATTTTTTTATTTATATTATTTTTTTATTTATTACTTGTATTTATTTTTTTTATTAATTATTTTTTATTTATTATTATTATTAATTATTCTAATAATTATTATTAATATTTTTGGATATAAAATTCTTACTTGGAGGAGGCTGGTTAACAGCAGAGTGAACAGAGGTTAGAGGATTTTGAACCACATAATGACCAGACAGAATTAAATTACGTTGAACCGTCGGTGGAGAATTTTCTTTTTGTTCGGTCGGTTTATGCTGATTATTATTAATTGGAGGAAAATTATCGTCAGTCAAGTCAATTGTATCAATAGTGTTAGTTTGAATAATCTGGAAGCAGGAAAATAAAGTTTTGATTTTTATTACTTTTTAGAATTGAGCATTATATTTATAAAACAAATAAAAAATATATTGTAACTCACTTCTTCTTTTATTTCATTTTCGGAAAACATTTCAAAGGTATCGGCTGTGAATAATATATCTCCGAATTGGAGCCCTCGTGGAGTCTAGTAAAAACAAAAGAAAATGCATTAAAGAAAATAATTTAATTAAATTAATGAATAAAAATAAATTTAATAAATTAATATTAATTACCCTTTTGTTATTTTCAGCGGTTTTATTTTTTTTATTCATGATGTTATTCATTGTTATATTATTTATTATAGTACCCTTAACGACGAATAAATAAACTCCGTTACCGACGGAAGTTACACACAGTTTAAGAGTGAATTTACAATGTACAATTTACAATTTTTTTAAAACTCGTAACTTCTGTAACAAAAAGTCTAAACGAGATTTTAAGAATTTTTTTTGCATGTTGTTAAAAAACATATTCTTTAGTGGAATAATTATCAATGTTTTGAAAATTAAATTTTTACATTCTCATCTTAAATGAGAAAGTATTCGTTTTGGTTGATTTTGACTAACTTCTAATTCATGTATATCTCCACGTTTTGAGACCTCCTGATGCCATAAAAATAGGTTTTGAAAACCTGTCCGTCTGTCTGTCGTTTGTCGTCTGTAGTCTGTCTGTAGACACTTTTTTGTCCCCACGATAACTTGAACAAATCTTAACGAATCGCTTTGAAATTTGGTATACTCTTTCAACATGTAAAAATGAAGCCTGCCCTTGCGACTTGTTTTGGAGGAATGAGGGTCGAATTCGACCCTGGTTCCTACCTCGTTCCTCCCTGGTTTGGGGAAATTGAAAAAAAAGTTTAGTAAATGATAAATAATGCAATAAAAACTATTAATAATAGTAAAATACTATTATTAATTGTTTTTATGTAATATTTATACTAAATTAAACAACAATTAATAAATAATAGTAATTTAAAATAAGTATTTACAGCGAAATACTTTCTACCTCGTTCCTACCTTATTCCTCCCTCATTTCGGGAAATTATAAATATGCATAATTTTCACATTCCAAGTGATAAAAGATAATCAAATTTGTTTTTCTTGTTTTTTTAATTAATGAGTTCCAGTGGCATTTATTAAAATGTATGAGTGATTAAAAAAGTAGAATGATTTGTTTACGTCTGTCAAATATGAGCCTACTTTACCAGCCGGCGTAGTGAACGCGCGATTTATTTTTTATACACAAGATGTCGCGTCGAAGAATATTAAAGCGCAATATTTGGACATTTTAAATTAGTGGAAGCATATTTTTGTTTCATAACAATTTTTACATTATTTTATTAGATACAAATTAGTATGTATAAACATACTAATTTAATCTGAATTAGTGAAATTTTCACTGATTCAGTTTAACAGAGCTGCGCTTTATTATTTCATAATTAAAAATAAATTAATTAATTTAACAAAAAAATTTTATTTCACAAAAAGAATTCATTTCTAGCTGAATTTATATTTGACAAAATACTTCTTACGCTACATTTTATTTCTACAAAAAATTCATTTGTCTTAATAATTATCTAGCAGAAAAATGTAAATGCTGATTTAAAAATAAAAAAGTAGAAAGTTATTAACAAAACAGGGTGGCCGCAAGTCAGGGAAAAACTGAAAATCAGGGAAAAGTCAGAGAATTTTGTTAGTCAGGGAAAAAACAGAGAATTTTTTAAAATTCTTTAAAAGTCAAGGAATTTTGATTAAAAGAAACTACAAATTAAAATACCCTGATACATAAATGTCAATTCAGTTTTTTTTATTTAGACGTTTTTAGTAATATAGCTCATTATAATGGTGACGTCAAATTTTTCATTTTTCAAAGTATTTACTTTTTTAATAATAAAAGTTTTAAATATATATAATAAAATTTTGTTATTTAACAATTAATAATTATCTTATCTTTTTCTTTATGAATAAAATTGTTACTTAAAAAGCATTATAAAAATTTCAATCAGCAATGCAGAATATTAAATAATTCAAAAGTTTTTTAGTCAGGGAAAAATCAGGGAACTTTGAAAATAAAATTTTGCGGCCACCCTGCAAAATCATGAATGGTTAAATTAAAAATTTTTCTCACAGATATTTATTTGGACAAATTAAAGTTCATTGAAATATAAAATCAGCGCTTTAAAATCTTTTAATTAAGTAAATTTAAATAATTAAAAAATCGCCTGGAAAAGAATTCGATGAAATAAAAATTTGTCTGAATGTAAAATCCAGATAATTATGTCAAATGCAAATTCTGGGACGAATGAATATTCCCCACATTGAAGTGAATAGAATTTTTGAGGTATGTAATTAAAATTTATAAAATTTATAGTAATAGTTGAAGTAAATAATTGTACACTGAAAAAAAAATTTATTTGATTCAAATACTTCAATTTATTTCAAAAATATTTAATTAGTTCAAATACTTTTTATTTGGATCAAAAAAATATGTATTTGATTCAAATAACTTGAATTATTTGAATCCCATTTATTTGAACCAAATAAATCGTATTTGATCCAAGTAAATAATTAATTAAATTGAATAAATGAATTCATTTAATACAAATAATGAGTTACTTGAAACTATTCATTCATTTAATTCACTCAAATATTTCGTATATTTGATACAAATAAAAAGTATTTGACACAATAACTTTATTTAATGGATTCAAGTCAACTAAATTATTTAATACTAATACCCTATTTTATCAAGACAAATAAAAAAGTATTTCAATCAATTAAATACTTATTTTAAACAATAATAATGATTTACTTGAAACATTTTATTTATTTATTTCACTCAAATATTTCGTTTTATTGAAACAAATAAAAAGTATTTGATACAATAACTTTATTTGATGGATTCAAGTGAACTAAATTATTTAACTCTAATACACTATTTAATGAAGACAAATTAAGAAATATTTTAATCAATTAAATGTTTATTTGAAACGAAAATAAAGAGTTACTTGCAACTATTAATTTATTTATTTCACTCAAATATTTCATTTTTATGGTACAAATAAAAAGTATTTGATACAATAAATTTATTTTATTGAATCTAATTAATTAAATTATTTAATATAAATAATGCGTTATTTAATGTTACTCTCTAAATTTGAATCAGTGGATTTCACTGCTAACCAGTTATAACTATACCAAATCAGTGAAATTTCACTGATTTGGTATACTTATAACTGGTTAGCAGTGAAATCCACTGATTCAAATTTAGAGAGTAATGGGTCAATCCATTATATTTCGACTGAACTTGCTGCTAACTAATTTTTAAAAATTATAACACTTTGCAGGAATGATTTTTAAGTTATTATGATCACGAAATGAAAAGAATTTTATTAAAATTTTAATTATTTTTTGCAAAATATGAATTTAAAGTATATGAGGTGCTGAAAACTGACAAATTTTTAGTCATTAGAAAATATGCAAAAAAACATAGAATTTAACATAAAAATAAAAAAAAATTTGGAATTAACTAAGAATGAATAAATTTATCATTATCAATGGATATAATTATTTAAATATGTGAAATAATATATAAAATATGATTTTCAAGTTCACCTGTCAAATAACCTAAATTTGCAAATTTCATCTATTAAATGTGAGAAAGAGAAGTCATTAAATTGAAAAAAACCTTACCAAATATAAAGTACCTGTGACTAATTTTTAGTTTTTCTTAGCACTTTCTTCCTTTTTTCTTCATAAATGTGAAATAAAAAGCAATAAAAATTGTCACTTTGCTTTTTTTCACCATTTTTAAATGTAAATAAATTTCTTGGAGAAAACTGAAAAATTACAAAACTTATGCAATATCTAATTGATCACTGAATACACACACTGAAAAAAATTCGCTTTGGTCCCGAAGATACTTTTTGAGATAATTAAGTTTAAAACTTTTCACAACACACTAAAAAAGAAATCTTGATTTCAGCCTATATTTTAGGCTGAATTTAAGGTGTAAACGGAGGCAGACCAACTAGACAAGGACAGACTTATGCAAAAAACATGGGCTTAATTTAAGGTGTAAACGGTTTAAGACTTTGTTTTTACTGTGAATTTTTATCAGGTTAATACATGTAATTTTTTAAGGACAAAGTTAGGTTTTATTGGTTAATCATTTTTAACCAACTTCAATTTTATAAAAATCACATGTATTAACCTGATAAAAATTGTGAAAAGTTTAAACTTAATTATCTCAAAAAGTATCTTCGGGACCAAAGCGAATTTTTTTCAGTGTGTGTATTCAGTGATCAATTAGATATTGCATAAGTTTTGTAATTTTTCAGTTTTCTCCAAGAAATTTATTTACATTTAAAAATGGTGAAAAAAAGCAAAGTGACAATTTTTATTGCTTTTTATTTCACATTTATGAAGAAAAAAGGAAGAAAGTGCTAAGAAAAACTAAAAATTAGTCACAGGTACTTTATATTTGGTAAGGTTTTTTTCAATTTAATGACTTCTCTTTCTCACATTTAATAGATGAAATTTGCAAATTTAGGTTATTTGACAGGTGAACTTGAAAATCATATTTTATATATTATTTCACATATTTAAATAATTATATCCATTGATAATGATAAATTTATTCATTCTTAGTTAATTCCAAATTTTTTTTTATTTTTATGTTAAATTCTATGTTTTCACAGAAAATTAAAAGGCATTAAAATAAGCTGCAACGCTTCTTATTTTAATCCAATTTTGCTTATTTTAATCCATTTTGGTATTAAAATAATCATAAAACATATAATTAACTATATTTTATAAATTGCATTTAATTGGAAAATATAATTTAATATCTTAACTTTAACTAAATGATGTTGAGCAATTTTCTGAGTTAGGTATTTTGCAAGTTCAAATGGCATTAAGAAGTTAACATTTGTTTTCAAGTAGCGTGCGTAGCGTAGTTGGTAAAGCGTTAGACTCATAATCCGTAAGTCATAGGTTCGAATCCCACCATGCATAAGATTTATTTATTTCTTAGGTTTGCCTCTATTCATTAATTCTATGTATGAATTAGTTGAAAAATGAAAATATGCGATCATAGTATACAGAAATTACATATTTTTTAATTTATTTATTTATTTATTTATTTATTTATTTATTTATAGTAAGAATTTAATTTAGAAATGGAAGAATTAGTTAACAAATATGTTATTTATTCAATTCAAATTTTGATTTATTTGAATCAAAAAATTCTTAAATATTATGCAAATAAATTATGTATTTGGATTAAATAAAATAATAATTGCTACAATTAGAGAGGTTTTAGTTTCAATTAAAATAATTACTTATGATAAATAATCAAATATTTGATTCAACAAATTTTTAATTATTTCAAGAAAAATATTTTATTGATGCAAATAAATATTTATTTGATATGATAAAATAAAATAGTTATGTCTAGTAAATATTTATTTGAATTAAATAATTTTCATAATTGATTGAAATAATTATTTATTAGCTTTGAATATACCATTTATTTGATTTGAATACTTTGTATTTGATTCAAATAACTATTTACTTGATACGATTAAATAAAATACTTATGTTTAGTAAATGTGTACATGGTTCAAATACATATTTATTGGATATATAAATGATGTATTTGGATCAAATACTTTTTATTTGATCCAAATAATTTTTTTTTCAGTGTATATGGTCTTAACACTGAAAAAAATTTGCTTCGCATTGATGACTATTAACCATAACAACTTTAAATCTAGTCAGCGTAACCAAGCATCCTAGTCAATTCAAAAATGTAGGTTGGTTAATATTATCAAAGTCGATTTAGTAGAATTGACCCCTTGTTTCCTATAGTTATATTAACTAAGGTGTTTGGTTAATATCGCATGTATCTACAGTCAATTTTGCTAAAGTTTAATTAGTCAAAGTGATTCTAGCCAATGTAACTAAGATACCTGGTTATTCTGCTAAGCTTCCCTAGTCATCTCGACTAATTGTCGAAATCAACTTTGACCAAGATTGCCTAGTGTGTTCCTCTCGTAACCAGGCAAATTAGTTAATTCCTGGTATACGGGGGTTAGGGATTTTTTTCAGTGAAGCTAGCGCGCGTCGAACCCAGGTTCAATCCCCCGTTCCTTTTAAATTTATTTTCAAATATTCCTCCAGAATACTAGAAATCGAAATACACTCTCTAAATCTGAATTAGTAGAAAACTACTGATTAGCAGTCTAAACCTGGCTTAATTCTCGCTACATCAATTAGTAAAAATTCACTGATTGACAGTAAGAAATAACTGAAACATTAGTTAAATTCCACTAATTATCAGTAGAAAACGTTACTGAAACAATAGTGAAACGAAATCTACTAATATTTCAGTTATTTTCAAACATAACCTCAAATTATTTAACTGTCAATTAGTTATTTTAACTAATATTTCAGTAGAATTTAACTATTTTCAATTAGTTGCTCAATTCTCGCTATTGAATTAGTAGTTTTCTACTAATTCAAATTTAAAGAGCAAGCAAGGCAACAATGACAAATAGAAAAATAATCAAAATTTTATCATTTGCATTTTTTGTGACATTCTTTGTAGGATCCTACGTAAAGAAAACTATATAAGTAGATATACAGTGCCGGTTCTAGATACAGATTCCTGCACCGACATTTACCGACATTTGAAATAAAAAATGGTTCTAATCCATTCTAATCGAGAAACTTCTAAAGAGATACAAAGAAAAAAAATTTTTCCTGAAAATTCCCCAAAAACTTGTCTCTCAAAATTTGTAAATTTTTTTCAAAATTGAGAAACGAATAAGTATATTTATGAAGTACAAGTTGACATACAGAGTTTCACTATATCTCCTGATCATACGGTAAGTATAAAATATTTTTCAAATAAATTTGGTTTTCTTAATATTTAAATAAATTGTTTAATTATTTAATAGAATAATAATTATACAGTTATTATTATCAGAATAAGGAAACATCACCTGTTAATGTTATGAGTGGTTTTTTTGCATGGATGATAAAAATAGTTTCATACAATTCAGAGAGGAATCATCTGGAGTGTAATATGAGACATGTCAGCATATTATATTATATTATGTATAAACGTAGAGATGAATGAACATATGTTTTTAATGTCTGAATCATTCCTTTGGAATAAATATATATATATATATAATAATTAGAAAAGAAAAAAATGTATTATCTAAAAAAAGATAGAGAATGAATTAAAGAAGTATAAAATGTGAGAATTAACTCTCCAGTTTCCATAAAGTCTCGGGTAGTTGATTTGTATTGAGAAGTTGTAACTGAGTGTTTGCGTTAAACATAATAGTTGTCAGTGTAAAAAAATACCATTTTAAATAATTTATATTGTGGTTGAAAATTTTAAGGAAAATGGAAGGAAAATTAAAGAAGTTAAACAGAGCTGCTAGTTTTTTACCAATCAAAAAATTGAGTGAATTGATCCTTAATGAATATTATAATATTACAGATATTAAACAAACAACAACAAAATTTGGTTTAAAAATTGTGGCTGAAATTGATAGTGAATATGTTGTCTTTCTACCACAAAGGATGGTAAAGGTTCTTGAAAGTGATACGGAATCATTTACTCATTTACAACAAGCTGCGGAGAAAGGAGAATTACAATTAAAATTTTTGGGTGGAAAATACAATTACTTTGAATTTGTATCTAAAGCAGAATAAAAAATGGCATATCTTCCTCTTAATCAATTACTTCTTTCAACCACATATAACTTAAATTCATCATATACAAAACAAGTAATTATTGGTGCCGAATTAAAGAGCAATTTATCTATAAAAATAAAGTTATTAAGCAGCCATCCTCAAACATCAGTCTCATTCTCAATACTAGAATGGAAATTTTTCAACACGTTTTATTTAGAAATGGAAGAATTTTTTTCTAATAAATCTGAACCTCGTGAAATCAACTGTGATACATTTCATCTGAATTTTGTCAGTTATTTAAATAATCGCTTTGTATTAATTAAAAATTCAGTTGAAGGAGAATTAGCATTTTCTCTGAAATTTGAAACTTATAATACTTTGAAGCAACTCAATCGCTGTGTGAAAGAAAGTGCAAGGGAAATAAAATTTTTGCCTTTACAACAAATTAAATTGAATATTATTAAAACAATTGAAGAAATTGTATATCAACGATTTGAATTACACCACCTGACGGCTTTGGAAAAATTTGTTCGGAAAAATAATTTTAAAATATTGGGAAATGTATTATTAAATAATGAATGTGAAAATCCTGTAAATATAGAAAAGCTTTTTTGTGAAATTATTACTTTTCATTCCAAGGCAATTTGTAATGAAGTTTTAACTTACATTCAAAAATTCACAAGCAAAATATCACATGAAAATTAGAAAGTAAGTATTTCTGCAGTTTTCTCATTATGTTCCTAATTTTTTAA
The DNA here is from genome assembly GCF_019393585.1 of Leptopilina boulardi. Lineage (NCBI taxonomy): Eukaryota > Metazoa > Arthropoda > Insecta > Hymenoptera > Figitidae > Leptopilina > Leptopilina boulardi. The sequence continues at coordinate 67,517 of NW_026137696.1, read as the reverse complement.
ATATAATTTACTTAATATATATTTGTTATATATGTTTCAGAAAATTCTGTCCAGAACCTTTTACAAAGTGAATTTAAAAATGAAAAAAACAATTCTAGTGAATCCTTAAAATTAATTGATTATTTCAAGAAGAAGAAATAGATGATGATGATGATGATGATGATGATGATTGATCCAATGAAGAAAGGAATTAATTAATTATAAACATTTAATGTATTCATGTCAGTTATGGTAAAATATATATTTAAAAAAGAAGTAGATGATGATGATTGATCCAATGAAGAAAGGAATTAATTAATTATAAACATTTAATATATTCATGTCAGTTATGGTAAAATATATATTTAAAATGTATTTTTATAATTATATATTACTATTGTATTTATATTAATGTTTAAATTATAAGAAAATAATGTACACTACAGAAATATACCATATGTTAAAATGATGATACTAATTAGATATAAATAGAAAAAAAAGATGATGTAATATCTTAATATTTATATTAGAGGAGAATAATTTTTGAACAATAAATATATTTTAGAAATTCTTCAATTTATTTCAATAAGAAAGTTTTACATATCCTCATTTATCCAACTATTATGAGAATTATCAAATCCTAACCATTTAACATACATTCTATGACGATGTTTTTTTAATATTTTTTCAATTAAATAAATATCTGGATTTTTAACTATAGCAATTTCTTCTTCATAAAAATTACCAGCTATAGGTCTATTTTGATAATCTCTGAGCAAGTATGTTACTGGTTTAGTATTGTTTACCCGATCAATTGTGAAAATTTCTGTTGTCCAGTTAGGTGTGTAACCTTTCTCAAACATATGTTTTAGTTTACTTATTCTAACTTCATCTCCTTTTCTAAATTTCGGTTTCTTTTTCGAAGATTTTACAACAAATGTTTTATAAACGTTAAACAAAATTCTCTTTTCATTATTTTTGTTTACATCTTTTGGTTTTATTTTTATGGTTTGGTGCTTAGTGTTATTGTACGAGAAAAGTAAATCTTGCAAAATACCTAACCATTTGTAATTGCCTTGCGAACTAAATTGCATCCACATTTTATTTTTCAAGGTACGATTAAAACGTTCACAAATCGAAGCTTTAAGATTACTAAATGTGGAATACATATTTATTTTATATTCTCTCATGAGATTTTTGAAATTAATATTATAGAATTCTTTTCCTTGATCCACGTGTAGGTTTTTCGGCACCCTGCCTTGGTCCAGCACTGTCTTCATTGCAGCTGAAATGTCTTCACCAGTTTTATTCTTTACAGGAACAGCCCAGGCGTATTTTGAAAAATTGTCAATGACCGTTAATATATATTTGTAGTTTTTATTTTTCTTTGCATATGTTAACATATCCACCAGGTCGGCTTGCCAAGTGTCATCGATTGCTCGTATATCAAACTTTCGCCTAGCATAATTTCTTCTAACAGGTTTATGCAATTCTCTAATTAGAGCTTGCTTCTCTTCATTCATATTTTAAAATCAAACTTTTCTTATTTTATTCAAGTGCACTTAATCGTTTATCCAACTGAGTAAGGAACTCTTTATTAAGTGTTAACCACTCTATATTTCTTTCGATACTTATTTTTAGATTATGCATATATTTATTTACAGAATCTTCTAGTCTTATTATTTTTATATTATTGTTAAGTATATCAGATCTCATAGATCCTAATATCTTATAAATTTCATTGACTTCAGTGCTCACAATTTTTTTCACAAGACTCAAGTTAGTTGCATCACCTTCACTTAAAGCTTCTGCAACATTACACAACTTTTTATTTTCAACATTGAAATTTCCTTCTGTTGTATATTTAAAGCCAACTCCAGGAGGCCCACGAATAGAATTTTCAATTTTTTTAAAAGAACGTCCAAATACGTCGAGAGACATTATTCAACTGATTTGTTTTTATATTAATCAAAATTAATAAATAATGTTTGCTTCTCGTAGTTCTTCAATGATTGATAAAATTTCGTTTGTGTGGCTTGGATTTCCTGCTGACTGAGATGCTAACAGTAAACCTAGTCTGTCCACTAGTTCATTTGGATCATCCCAATATATATAGTCCATTTTATTTGTTTGTTTAGCAATCATAAACTCAGGTAAGGCACCCCCACGAGAAGAAATCTTATTTTTTTTACCATTTCTTTTTTTAGTAGGTGAAGATAATTTGTCTATAAATCGCTTAAATTTGAAGGATTTACTCTCACGAATGTCACTATCAGCTTTATAGTTTTTTTTATGTGCGTTTGTCAAGAGAAGTATTTTTTTGAAATTTCCCAAATCTTTAGCATAGATCGAAGACTCATCTGGAGTTTTTTTGAAAAGGAGTTCAAGTAATCCTTTACTGCTAGGAAATGTTGAATTAGCCACATTTATATAGTTTTCATTAAAACTTATCGGAGAATTACCAATCTTTAATTTGTTTTTACCTGATTTTCTTACACCACATATATTATCGATTTCTCTACTGTTTTTATTTAACATCTCAAGATACATTTTTGTGTCCTTATCTAACGATCGTGAAGAAGAAGAATGTGATCCATTGTCCTCATACAACAATGAATCATCATCATCATCATCAGTTTTAACATTTTCATCTTTATTATTAATATCATCTTTTTTAAGTACTTTAAAATCACTAACTAGCTTTTCCAGAGGATTAGTAATAGGTTTAAAAGTATCTTCTAATTTTTCTGCAAAGTTTTCTTTATTTAACTTTAACAATTTATGTTTTCGTCGAATTGCGTCACTGGCTTTTGCCAAATGCAGCGCAATATCTTTTTGTTTTTGAATTTGTTCAGTTCTTGAAGATGACATCTTAATTGAACCAAGTTTAAGCTATAACTAATCTTAGAGGCTGGGTGCAAATCACTTTAAGCTTCAGAAACTTTTATAAAACAGTCAAAACCCTTTCTGTATCTACCATTATTAAGATCACTATCTTTGTCAAGGACAATGAAACCATATTTGTCACTATTCCAACATGAGGAACATAATTCCTTAAATTTTGTATATATCATATCTGTATTGACATGATCATCATATATGTGTTTAAGGTTTAAATCATCCTGTCTAAAAATTATCAAAAAATTCACATTATCTCGAATTAAATGCTTTGGAATCCGTGTATACGTTTGACATAAATAAAAACAATCAATAAGTCTATGACGACCCATTGAGAAAAATTCTCGAATCCTATCTTGTTTATCACAGGCTATATCATCAAAGACAATTGTAGAATTTGGTTTTGCTTCGTTTGGTTGAATAACCTCTTCATGTTCATGAAATGGAAAATATTCAATTCCTTCCACTAATTCAAGAGTTTTTTCCAAAAATTTATATTTTGGTTGATTTAATGATTTGGAGAAAATGTAGATATTTTCAAAGCGTAGTCCATTTGAATGTAAAAGTAGAGCAAGTAAAGCATTTGTTTTTTCACAGTTCGATGGACCACAAAAAATTGCTCTTACCGTATTGGGTAACAGATTTCCATGACGTTTTGTCTTAGACTCTTGTTGTGTTACTTTATCAAAATCTAACACAGGTAATTTTGTTGATTGTTCTTTGAACTCCATCTTTTGATATTATCTGAGGTGGAAGAGTATAAATACAAAACTGTTATTATTTTTAGTATATCAGTCTATATATTAATTTTTTTAGTGAAAAATGTAAATTATTCTCTTAAAACTTAATTCAATATATCCTATGCAATTCAGAAAGGTTAAATATTCAGAGTAAACTGAGCTAGAAAGTATAAATACATTGCTTTTATACATTTTGAAATCAGTCTTAAAAAGATACTCGTTGTAGAAATATAAAAGAATGCTTGTAAAGAAAAAAGCAAACAGTTCTAAAAACTCTATCAAACGTGGTAAAGGTCTCTTAAATAAAATTATCAACAAGTTACCTATTGAATTACATATTCCTGGTTATCAATACTGTGGACCTGGTACAAAATTAACAAAACGATTGGCACGCGGTGATCCTGGCATTAATATTCTTGATCAAGCTTGTAAGGAACACGATATTGCATATTCTCAAAATAATAGCCTTGAAAGTAGACACGTTGCAGATAAAAAACTCGCAGAAAAAGCCTGGAATCGTGTACATGCTGGTGACGCTAAACTTGGTGAAAAGGCAGCAGCTTGGGCAATTACTAACGCTATGAAAATGAAAACTAAATTGGGAATGGGTCTTAAATCGAAAATTAAAAAGAAAAAGAATAAAAAGTCTACATTTCCATTAAAAAATATTGTTTTAGCATCAAAAAAATTTATTGCACCAAGCCATGATACATCTTCTGCTATAAAGTCAGCTTTAAAAGGTGCACGTTTAGCTGTGAAAGTAGCGGGTGGAAAATGCAAAGTGAAACAACCTCGAATTTTGCCTATACCGAAAAAAGTTGGTGGTTTTTTACCATTTCTTATACCACTCTTTGCTAGCCTCAGTGCAATAGGGGCACTATCTGGTGGAGCTGCTGGAATAGCAAAAGCAGTTAATGAGGCAAGAGAAGCTAAAAATCAACTAGTAGAAAGTCAACGCCATAACAGAACCATGGAATCAATAGCTCTAGGAAAAGGTCTCTATCTTAAGCCTTATAAACAAGGATTAGGATTAGCATGTGGTTTAAAAAAAAAAAGCCCAAAAAATCGTAAAATTGCCAAAAAGAGCATTGACTAATTACGATATACTTAAATACACTAAAATTATGAAAATTCCACACTTTCGTGGTGTTTTTATGCGTGATGAGTTACCAGTTGCAGGACCTTATAAATTTGAATCAGCCATAGTAAATTTGGATAGTAGAAATAATGCTGGTACCCATTGGGTAGCTTATAGGAAGATGAACAATGATGTTGAATATTTTGATAGTTTTGGTAATCTTCAACCTCCTACAGATCTTGTAAAGTATTTCAGTGTTAATGTTATTAAATACAACCATAAGAGGTATCAAAATTTTAATACCTATGTGTGTGGTCATTTGTGTTTAAAATTTCTTTCAAATAAACTTGAGGTTAAAACTATGTTTACTCTTTAAAAACAAAGGCACTGAAACATTGAGTTTAGTATAAATTAAACTAGCAATATGAACGATTCATTAACATTTACCTTATCAGGTAAATCATCCATATTGGAGACACAATATTTTCCACCAATTGAATTGTTACCTCATAAGAATTATGTACTTGGTCTGGTTGAATTTCTTACATTTAACTCTATCCCAAATGTAGATATTGGACACAATAAGTTTTATGTTGATCAAGAAGAAATAACTATACCAACTGGTAGCTATGAAATTGGTGATATACAGCGCTATTTACAAAGTGTTTTGAAACCCAAAGGAATTGAAATTTATATTAAACCAAATAACAATACTTTACGTAGTGAGATTTTGTGCAATCGTGACATTAATTTTCAAAAAGATGATTCCATAGCCCAATTATTAGGATTTGAACCTCAAATTCTTAAAGCTGATAAATATTTCCAATCTAACTTACCCGTGTCTATTATAAAAGTTAATGCACTACGAGTTGAATGTAATATTACAACCGGTGCATATATAAATAATCTGAAGGTCCACACGATTCATGAATTTTTTCCAACAGTTCCACCAGGATATAAAATAGTGGAAGTACCATCTCATGTCATTTACTGGCCTATCGCCGTCAAGACCATTGATCAAATTCAGTTACGAATTGTTGATCAGGACGGAAATCTTGTAAATTTTCAAAGTGAAACAATTACCATTAGATTGCATGTGAAAGCAGTATAAATGGGTATTGCCTATAATCAAAGAATTGGTTACGGATATAAGAAGCCAGAATGTGTAAAAAGAGTCAGTTACGACACCACAACCAAGAGGTTAACACCTCAAAACATTCAACTATTGAAGAATCTGGGTCTGAAAGTGATCGAGAAGAAGAAACAAAGAAGATAACAAGAGCTGTTTGCATCTGTTTTGTTGTTTTTCTCTTTAAAAAGTTTAATATTTACCAAAAAAAATGGAGGATGAGGATGTGTTAAATATTGCAAAACCAATTGTCTACAATGAATCTATTGCTCACTATGAGGTTCATGCTCATCTACCATATGCCTCAGCAACATTTAATAACAGTGATGAAATAAGAATAGCTGTACAAAACCAGGATCATTGTGTTTTGCCAAGCAAAAGTTTTTTACATATTCAAGGAAAATTACTAAAGGAAAACGGGACACCTGTTACACATACTAGGTTTATTAACAATGCTATCTGTCATCTGTTTGAAGAAGCTCGTTATGAACTAAACGCTATTGAAATTGATAAAAATAGAAATGTTGGTCTTACAAGTCTCATGAAAAATTACGTTTCTGTTTATGGAGTTCAAAGTAAATTTTTAGAAAACGCTGGTTGGTTTTTGACCTGTAACGCAAACACTGTTCTTGTTGACAACCTTGGAAATTTTGATATTTCAATACCATTTAAAATTCTATTTGGTTTTGCTGAGGACTACCAAAAAATTATTGTTAATGCAAGACATGAATTAATTTTAACCAGAGCAAGAAATGATATGAATGCGATTCTACAGACAGGTGAAGAACAAATTAGTGTATCCATTAATAAAATTGAATGGTTATTACCCAATGTTCGCTTGTCTGATTCACGTAAATTCAAATTATTAAAATACATTGAGAAAGACCCACTTATTCCAATAAGTTTTCGAACATGGGAACTCTATGAGTATCCTTTACTACCACAGACAGCCAATCACGTGTGGACAGTTAAGACATCAACGCAGTTGGAAAAACCTCGTTTTATAATTTTAGGTTTTCAGACAAATCGAAAAAATGTTAATACTAGAAATGCCAGTCATTTTGATCATTGTAAAATTACAAATGTTAAATTATTCTTAAATAATCAAAGTTATCCATATGGAAATTTGAATTTAGATTTTGATAAACGACACTATGCTGTCCTTTATGACATGTATGCCAATTTTCAAGCGACGTATTACAATAAGGAGCCCCAACCATACTTATCGAAAAATGAGTTTTTTGAATATGCTCCACTTATAGTAATTGATTGTTCAAGGCAAAATGAATCATTAAAATATGGTCCAGTTGATATTCGTCTTGAATTTGAATCTAAGAAAAATTTACCTGACCAAACAGCAGCTTACTGTCTTATATTACATGACAGAATTGTTGAGTACAGACCAATTAGCGGTGGGGTTAAAAAAATCGTTTGAATAAATTATATAAATTATTAAATATTTGTATAACATATTTAGTCTTCAGAACAATGGCATACATAGTAGATGTTCAATGTTTCAAATTGCCTGTTAACGAATTTATTATAAAGGAATTAGCTATTTTACCGCTTGAAAAAACTTGTCAACAACCATACAAATTTATTTTTCAACCTCCATGTGATTGGAACTGTATTTCACCACATTATAAAAGAATGAATAAGTGGTTGGAAAATAATCTACATTGTATATATTGGTCGTCTGGTGATGTTCCATATACACTACTTCCCATTATATTAGAAACTATTTTTAAAAATGCAACTCTAATTTATGTAAAAGGCTTAGAAAAAAAGAAGTGGTTAAAAAGTTTTCTTAAGCCATCTACTGTGATTATAGATATGTTAGATATAAACTGTACATCGCTTCAATCACTGAAGCATGCTTCGTATAATATCAAGCCATGTTATAATCATCGCAAAATAATTGAAAAAGATTTAATTCAATGTGCTGAGCGAAATGTAAAACTATTATCAGAGTGGTTATCTAAAAATACTAGTAATAAGTTGTTGTAAAAAAATTTTGATGTGCAACATTTAAAAAAAATAAACATATATAAAAATCAAAAGAGTCTCATGTCATTTATTTATAAAAAAAACCCTTTTATTTTAATCAAAATGTTAATATATTATTATTGTCAAAAAGTAAAGAATTGAGTAAAAGAAGTTACTTTATTAATCGTAGATAACTATTTATTTTAATATTTTAAAAATCAAATAATAAGAAATGAGTAATGTTTTCAACTCCAAGCTGCATTCGATGTATCACATAGTTTGTAGGTGTGTAGAAGAGGTGATAAGCGGCCGGGGTCTAAGCACATGTTGATGAAGCGGGGGACGAAGGTATGGAGAGACACATAATCTTGAGACGTCAGTGCAGCAAAGGGGGTGACTAAAGTAGGAATTTTTACAGTTTTGTGACCTAGTTATTACAATTTTGTGACCTAATTGTTACAGTTTTGTGACCTAATTGTTACAATCTTGTGATCTAATTGTTACAGTTTATTAACCTAATTTAATTATATTATATAAAAGGTTGTTAAAAACTGTAACAACTAGGTCACAAAATTGTAACAATTAGGTCACAAAACTGTAACAATTAGATCACAAAACTATAACAATTAGGTCACAATACTGTAACAATTAGGTCACATAACTGTAACAATTAGGTCACATATCTGTAACAATTAGGTCACATATATGTAACAATTAAGTCACATATCTGTAACAATTATTATTGTATAAATGAGTTATCTATTTTAGATTATAATTATTTATATAATAAAAAAATTTACACTTTTCATATAAATTTATTGAAACATAACATTTTACAAAAAATATATTTGACGATTATTCACTTATTTATTTATACATAACGTTTTATACTTTTATATATTAAAAGATTATTTATATTACTGGTTTTAAACTCTATTGTCCAATTTTTGTAAAAATGTAATTATTATTCACTGCTCTTAAAGCACAAAAAGTATTTCCAATTTTTAAAATAATTTTTGGTTCGAAATTTAAAGACATATATTGATCAATATATTGATCTATTGAGAAATTGAGCACGGGTAGAAGAAAATCAAAATCGTAAGCATGGAACCATTCTACAGGTACAGAAATCGCACTCTGTACCTTACAATATTGTCGATATCCCGACGGCATAAAAACATATTCACCATTCACTAAATTTAGTCTAGCTGATATATCCCCAATTTTAAGGGATATATCAGGCCCTACATCTGTTTCTAAATATCGCTCCACAAAAGTGTCAATTGTTAAGTTTATTGTTTCCATTAAAGTTTTATGTTGTAAAGCACTACACCACTCCATTGGCACGACAACTGATGGCTGCACCTGGCTGTAAACCGGACTTGCCATTTTTCAAACTGAAAAAAATTAAATTATTTAATGCAACTATTTTTTCACAACACTATAATAAAGAAAATTTTATTGCTTAGCAAGATTTGAAATTTGACTATAAATGTCTTTTTCCAATCTTTTCTTTAGGGGTACGTTTTAAATAAAAAATGTATTACTTCTTTCGAGCAGGAGTGACACTAAACTGAAAGAAATCTCATCTTCAATACTGTCCATATGTATAATAATAACATAATGTTTTGTCTATTATCCTCCTTTTGACCACTCTTTATGAAATGTGTAGAAAATTTTTATATAAAATCTTTGAAATTGGTCTGCATAATTGTTGAAATCCATCCCATCTCTTATCAGCTAAACAGCTGAAAGAAACAATTCGTGATTCTTACAGTGTAGGCAGGGTATCATATTTTGAAATCAACACTCTTTTCATACTTCACTTCTGCTGATGGGGAATTTACTAGTTAAAAACGTGTACACTTGATTACCGGTATTACACCTCATATTACTCTTATTACTAAGTATTACACGTTATTACAGAGTATTACACATTATTACAGAGATATTACAGAGTTTTTTGCGTTATTACAGCACTGTAATAACGCATTATTACACGGTATTACACGTTATTACACGTTATTACACAAGTATTACAGGAAGAGTGTACACTTGACTACCTGAGTAAATTCTCCCTCGACTTCTGCTGTGTGAATATTTAAATTTAAATTAAAAGAAGACTCACCCTATTTATTTATTGGTAATTTTTTTCATCATGGTGAATTGTAACCCCAAGGAAGCGTGTCCGTTGTTCCTGGTAACAAGACTCGTTTATCATCTTGCCAGTTGAGAACAACTTTACTTTGTTTGAATGTATAAACTTCATGTTTTTTACTTTTAATAAAGTGCTGATTTTGGATCAGGTTTTCAGATTTTTCAAGAGTGTGCTTGTAATCATTAAACTCTATTCTTTTTAATGTTGAAAATTTCACACCTTTTGCTTTCTTTTTTAACTCTTCATTATCACCCCATAATTTGAAAGCATACAATTTTGATCTCAAACCTATAAATTCGGCTACAATTTTACCATTATTCTCATCTTTCATAAGCCCTAAAACTTTTTTATTTACAAGAGGTATATTATAAATATTATTTTCTGGATAATCAGATGTGTCAAATTTATGTAAATCCCGTCTGATATAATCATAAATATTTGGTACTGTGAAAAAATAAATAAGACTGTCAGTATCAGTATACAGTAATTTTGCATTTTCACCGAAAGTTTTCTTTATGTAATTATAATGGAAGTCGTATATTATTATTTTTGATATATCTAAAATTGTGAATCCTGTGTAAATTGGTTTATTAAACGTCACTTTTGTTTTATTCATTTCAATAATAACCATATCTTTATCGAATACAATACAGCTATGAAAATTTGGTTGAGCGATTAAATTTTTAGCTCAATATCTTCCTTCCCATTTTGTCACTAGTTTTACATCTCTATGTTTTCTAATAATTTCCATAGTTTTTCCAAATACAGAGTTATTCATTAATTTATAAAATTTTTTTTCAAATTCATTACTTGACTTTTTTCTACATTCTGTGTTTAAATCAATATATGGCTTCAACCATGATTTTTGTTTAAATTTTAAAACTCTATGTATTTGAATTAATTTCATTCCCAATGATAAATATTGTTTTAAATTTCTATAATGAATTATATATCTTTTCTTTGATAATAAGTTTGGAATTAATTTTGGAAGTGTGCATTTTGGAAGTGGAGGTACATAATGCTCGGGACATAAAGGGAAGTCTTTATGTAAATTATGAAGTTCAACAGGATATTCAAGATCAACCTCAAGAATATATCCTTCTGGAGATTCATCTGAAATATCCAAGTAAAAGTCATTCTTATATTCTTGAAACCATACAAAGTCTTTATATGGCAAATATTCACTCATAGAAGCACCATACTGATTGTTGACATCAAAATACATTATATAAGACTCTAATTCAGAGGGACTAAAATCTTTCTCCATAAATCTATTATTCGCTTTCGCATATCTATTTGAGCATTGGGATACTCCACCTCTAATACCTCTTTCAATGAAAAGTAACATTTCTATATCTGTTAGCAAATCAAGTTCTACGTTTGTATACTTAAGCATTGCATCGAATGCCAAACCTGGTGCAGTATAATAATGGAGTGGATCTAACTTGTATGTTAAGAAGCATGTTTTTCTAAAATTTTCGAAAATGTCAGCTAGAAGTAAAACATCAGTCTTTAAATATAAATCAGAGTATTCACCTAATGTTTTCAAATTAAATGTTTCCCATACTTTACAAGCATGATTATAGTCCTCGTCTGAAATATGAGAGTCATTTAACTTAGAATAAAAAGATTCTTTAATCGGTAACTGACATTCTTCTAATTTCTTCCAGCTATTAATATATTCATAAGGAAAGACCCCCTTTCTTGTCAATAAATTGAATTCATCTAAATTACTACAATATTTTTTTGTGATTTCTTTCTTATTATTTTCAAGGTATGAAGATAACTTTTCTAAACTACTGGGCATGAATCTAAATAAGTCTAAAAATCGGAATTTTATTTTTGTATTTTCTACATCTTTTGTAAAGGAAATGTATTTTTCTTTGTTTATTGGTAATAATTTAATACCACCCTCAAAAGATGTTGCAAGTTCTCTTATAATAAAATGTGCATCATATCCAGACAAGTTATGAAAAATTACTGGAATAACTTGTGAATCTTTATAGTTTACATTACAACTTTGATGTGCAGGACCACGATATTTTCCTGTAAAATGACAATGATCTCGGTGCTTGATGTCATCTTCTTTAAAAGTTTTTTCACATATATGACAATTTGTTGCTGTATTAAATTGCATTTGTTGTGAAAAAGTTAAATTTTCCATTGGAATTATATTTGTAAAATAAGAATTTGCTTTTACAGACAATTGCTTCAATTCATTCATGAACCATTTAATACAATCCGATCCTCGAAATATTTTAAATTCAGAGAGTGATTCATCAAAGTTACAATGTAAATAGAAAGCCACACTTGTCGGAATATGCTTTAGATATGGAGCTGTATTCACGAAGGTATTTGTTACAGGTTCTAAAAGACTTTCAGTGTCAGCATATATAACAAATGGAACATGTTCTTTATTTTTGTAATTTTTAAATTTTAAAATATTATCATCTTCGTTTGGCATAAAAACTCTACACTTATTTAATTTTTCACAATCAGGAGTATGTTTATTAAAAGAGTGCTCATGTGTAAAATGACATAAACATCTATCACAAAACCATATTCTATGACAATTTTTTGTAATCTGTGAACTAACTAATCGAGATAAATCGTTGATTAGTGCAAAATGATAAATTCTCTTGAATTGAAAAATATCATCATTATCATCATCATCATCATCATCATCATCAAAGTCAATTTCATTATTTTCAATCATTAATAAGTGATATGTTGGTTCATCTGATTTATATTCACTTAAATAAAGTGGAACAATATCATTTTTTTTATTAATTTTATCAATTCCATAAACGTTAATGGTTAAATTGTTTAGTTTTTCAAATTTTGAAATGTCATTTAGAGAAATAGGGAAATTTATATCACCAATCTTTAAATCAGTATCTTTGAAGTGTGGGTATGAACTAGTGCAAGACACATTACTCTTTGCTGGATAACGTTGGGCAATAATTGACCATAAAAAACAGAATTGATCATTATTTTTAATATTAACAACAGCTCTTTTATTGATTATAAATTGTGGCATTTTTATAAAAGTTGATAATCCAGTTGAAAGAGGAACGTATTTATTAATATTCACAGTTAAATTTAAAATTTCTTTCAAAGACCACCCTGACTCATTCTGTTGAAAATCATCAATTTTAACAAAAAGTTTTTCTCTAATTTCACTCTCAAACCATTTATCAAAATTTGTTGATTCAAGAATTTTTGAATTTTTTGTGTTAAAAAATTTGACATCATCAATTTCTCTACCATTTTCTAAAGCACTATAATTTGCTGCAAAAACAACATTAACTTTCAAATTTCCCATTCTTTTAAAAATTTTTTAATTTTAGAGATAATTATGTTTTTCGCATCACTAAAAAAACAATCTAAATTTTTATGTTTTAAATTTATTATTAAACCTGTTCTAATTCGATTATTAAAAGCATTCTCGATATCATCCCACCTGATCCATTTCTCATCTTCCTTGAGGCCTAATCTTCGCCTCCTTAGCTTCTTAAATTTCCGACTGTTTGACTTCAAAAGTCCAATTGTTGATAAAATTTTTCTCTTTTCTCCACATGGTAATGATTTATTTTTTAAAAGTTTAGTAAGTTGATTCACATTTTTTACACTATTTTTAATCCAAAATTTCAGTTCTTCAGGTGTTGTTTTTTTACTTAAAGTTGCTAAAGCAGTATTCATAACCTTCAAAAATTCTTTACAATAGTCAAAATTCATTGTGAATTAATAAAAATTTAACTGTTCCTTGATATTTCACATCGGACGTAACAATACAATGTAGTAATAAGAAATTCTTCCTCACTCTTTTATAGTCATACATTTTTCTCTATCTCTTTTTACTAAATATACTTCATCATTTTCTAAGACATTTAGATTGAATCATTATTGTCAGCTGATGTGAAAATAAATTAAAATTCATGCAAAAATTACATCTTGAGAGTTAATAATACTAATAATAATAATAATTGTAATAATTAATAATAATAATTGTAATAATTAATAATAATTATTAAGAAATAATAATTGATAATAATAATAAGTATTATATGTCTTCTAATTTTATTGTGCTGACATATCTCATATTACACTACAGATGATTCCTCTCTGAAATGTATGTAACTATTTTTATCATCCAAGCAAAAAACCACTCATAACATTAACAGGTGATGTTTTCTTATTCTGATAATATCTGTATAATTATTATTCTATTAAATAATTAAACAATTTATTTAAATATTAAGAAAACCAAATTTATTTGAAAAATATTTTATACTTACCGTATGATCAGGAGATACAAGTTTTTGGGGAATTTTCAGGAAAAATTTTTTTTCTTTGTATCTCTTTAGAAGTTTCTCGATTAGAATGGATTAGAACCATTTTTTATTTCAAATGTCGGTAAATGTCGGTGCAGGAATCTGTATCAAGAACCGGCAATGTATATCTACTTATGCCGGTTCAAAATTTAGTTTATAATTATGTTCGAGGGTGATACAACTAAAAAATTTGGTGTGTACCTACTTCATACCTCAAAATGATTCACGATATTTCAGATAATTCAGAATGATTCAAATACTTCAAGTCAATTCAAGATAATTCATAGTATGTAATTGAAATAATTCAAAGCAATTGATGATAATTCACAAAACTTCAGATAATTTAGGATAATTTAACACAACTGTACACCTTAATTCACGTTATTTTTCCCTCTATTATGATAATATTCTCGTTGACATTTATCAATATAATTATACTTTAAATAATAATTATGGTGATGATTTCACTTAAATTCCAGATGAGGAAGAAGGAAATACAAGGAAGCAGTTGCAGGACTCGCCGCTGAAGAAAGATCAGCCGACACCAAAGATCCCCGATATAAATAAATTATCTGGTATATTTTAAATAACTTATATAAAAATACTTCTTTTACAAGTTAGACTTATTAAATGAAGGCAAGGTTTTCAACAATAGAGTTCAAAAAGTTGATTTTTTATTGCATTTTTTGATAGCTATATAAGTTTATAATTTTTTTAGACTCGCCATATTGGCCGCAATTTTTTAATTTTTAAAAAATAAAATATATTTTTTAAAAGTTCAAAAATGTGTCTTAATTTATTAAAAAAACATGATCGTTAAGTCATAACTATTCTCCGCAACAAATTTCAAATTTTGGGTTGTTTTTCTTCACCGCAATGAGAGCCTCACATTAATATCAAAATAAAGTTCTACATATTTGTATAAAGAAACTTTCTCTATATCAAAACGAATCTCATAACATACAGATTATGAAGTATTAGCCCATTATTTTCTCAACATTTTAACAATTAACGTGAAGATTATTGTTTACATATAAATCGTTCATAAATTAATTGTGGTGATAATTTAATTTAAATTGCAGATGAGCAACAAGAATCAAATAAAAGTACCCAATTGCAGGACTCACAAGAAGATCATCCGAAAGAAGATCAGCCGAAAGAAGATAAACAGAAAGAAGATCAGCTGAATGAAGATAAACCGAAAGAAGATCAGCTGAAAGAAGATCAGCAGAAAGAAGATCATCCGGCTCCACAGATCCACAACAAAAATAAATTACAGGGTATATATTAAAGAACATATTTTAAAACACTACTTCTATAAAATGGACTTACTAAATTAATATAAAAAAAATCTTCTGCATATTTTAAATAAAGAAAGTTTTACTGTACAGAAAGAATTGACAACAATAAAAATAAGACGTAATCAATATATTCTCCACCTTTTAACATCCAAAATAAAGATTATTATTTAAATATTGACACTCAAAGTACACATTAAATGAACTTACGTTCGAAACATAAAATTACACAACCTAAGATAAACATTAAATTTCACAAAAATGTCATTTTGATTAGTAAAATTAAATTTTTTAGGACAACCAAAAAAAAAAGGAAAACCAACGGCAAGGTCGACCGCATATAAAATGAAAAATTATTACCCTGATTGGTACAAAAGAAACTACCAACCATATCCCACAAGCAGATATCCATGGTATCGGTAAAATATAAAAGTAAGGTATGAGAAAAAAATAAAAATTAAAGATCAAAGACATTAAAAATTTAAATTTATTAATAAAGTATCACCTCAAAAATAAAACTAATTTTTTTAAATCAATAAAAATTCTTATAAACCCATTTCAAACATTTGAAAACCTTGTCCGACTACAAGTGATATTCTTTAAATTTAACTTATATTTTCGAACTAATAAAACACATTTAAAATCTTTCAAACACTTGTCCGGCTACAAGTGATATTCTTAAAATTTATTTTTTATTTTAGAACTAATAAAAAAAAATTTTAAATCCTTGAAACCCTTGTCCGGCGACAGGTGATATTCCTTAAAGTTAATTAATATTTTAGAACTAATAAAACACATTTAAAATCTTTGAAACCCTTGTCCGACCACAAGTGATATTCTTCAAATTTTATCACATTTTTAGTTTTTAAAATAAACATTTAAAATATTTGAAACCCTTGTCCGGCTACAAGTGATATTCTTTAAAATTTAATTTTTATTTTAGAACTAATGAAACACATTTAAAATCCTTGATACCCTTGTCCGGCTACAAGTGATATTCTTCAAAATTTAATTTTTATTTTAGAACTAATGAAACATATTTAAATCATTTGAAACCCTTGTCCGGTTACAAGTAATATTTTTTAAATTTAAATTTTATTTTAGAACTAATAAAACATATTTAAAACATTTAAAACCCTTGTCAGGCTACAAGTGATATTCCTTACATTTAATTTTTATTTTAGAACTAATAAAACACATTTAAAATCTTTGAAACCCTTGTCCGGCTACTAGGGATATTATTTAAATTTAAATTTTTATTTCAGAACTAATAAAATACATTAAAAATCTTTGAAACCCTTGTCCGGCTACAAGTGATATTTTTCAAAATTTAATTTTTATTTTAGAACTAATAAAACACATTTAATAAACTCGAAACCCTTGTCCTGCTACAAGTTATATTCCTTACATTTAATTTTTATTTTAGAACTAATAAAACATATTTAAAACATTTTTATTTTAGAACTAATAAAACATATTTAAAAGATTTGAAACACTTGTCCGGCTACAAGTGATATTCTTTACATATAATTTTTATTTTAGAACTAATAAAACATATTTAAAACATTTTTACTTTAGAACTAATAAAACACATTTAAAATCTTTGAAACCCTTGTCCGGCTACAAGTGATATTTTTTACAGTTAATTTTTTTTTAGAACTAATGAAACACATTTAAAATCTTTGAAACACTTGTCCGGCTACAAGTGATATTCTTTACATTTAATTTTTATTTTAGAACTAATAAAACATATTTAAAAGATTTGAAACACTTGTCCGGCTACAAGTGATATTCTTTACATTTAATTTTTATTTTAGAACTAATAAAACATATTTAAAACATTTTTACTTTAGAACTAATAAAACACATTTAAAATCTTTGAAACCCTTGTCCGGCTACAAGTGATATTTTTTACAGTTAATTTTTATTTTAGAACTAATAAAACATATTTAAAACATTTGAAACCCTTGTCAGGCTACAAGTGATATTCTTACATTTAATTTTTATTTTAGAACTAATAAAACACATTTAAAATCTTTGAAACCCTTGTCCGGCTACTAGGGATATTATTTAAATTTAAATTTTTATTTCAGATCTAATAAAATACATTTAAAATCTTTGAAACCCTTGTCCGGCTACAAGTGATATTTATTACATTTAATTTTTATTTCAGAACTAATAAAATACAATTAAAATCTTTGAAACACTTGTCCGGCTGCAAGTGATATTTTTGACAGATAATTTTTATTTTAGAACTAATAAAACACATTTAATATACTCGAAACCCTTGTCCTGCTACAAGTTATATTCCTTACATTTAATTTTTATTTTAGAACTAATAAAACATATTTAAAACATTTTTACTTTAGAACTAATAAAACACATTTAAAATCTTTGAAACCCTTGTCCGGCTACAAGTGATATTTTTTACAGTTAATTTTTTTTTAGAACTAATGAAACACATTTAAAATCTTTGAAACACTTGTCCGGCTACAAGTGATATTCTTTACATTTAATTTTTATTTTAGAACTAATAAAACATATTTAAAACATTTTTACTTTAGAAGTAATAAAACACATTTAAAATCTTTGAAACCCTTGTCCGGCTACAAGTGATATTTTTGACAGTTAATTTTTATTTTAGAACTAATAAAACATATTTAAAACATTTGAAACCTTTGTCCGGCTACAAGTGATATTTTTTAAATTTAAATTTTTATGTTAGAACTAATAAAATACAATTAAAATCTTTGAAACCCTTGTCCGGCTGCAAGTGATATTTTTAACAGATAATTTTTATTTTAGAACTAATAAAACATATTTAAAATCTTTGAAACCCGTGTCCGGCTGCAAGTGATATTTTTTACAGATAATTTTTATTTTAGAACTAATAAAACATATTTAAAAAATTTGAAACCCTTGTCCGGCTACAAGTGATATTCTTTACATTTAATTTTTATTTTAGAACTAATAAAATACATTTAAAATCTTTGAAACCCTTGTCCGGCTGCAAGTGATATTTTTTACAGATAATTTTTATTTTAGAACTAATAAAACATATTTCAAAGATTTG
This sequence comes from Leptopilina boulardi, assembly GCF_019393585.1. NCBI lineage: Eukaryota > Metazoa > Arthropoda > Insecta > Hymenoptera > Figitidae > Leptopilina > Leptopilina boulardi. The sequence continues at coordinate 48,844 of NW_026137696.1, read as the reverse complement.
AAACACTTGTCCGGCTACAAGTGATATTATTAAATTTTAAATTTTTGTGTTAGAACTAATAAAATACATTTAAAATCATTGAAACCCTTGTCCGGCTACAAGTGATATTTTTTACAGTTGATTTTTATTTTAGAACTAATAATACATATTTAAAATCTTTGAAACCCTTGTCCGGCTGCAAGTGATATTATTAAAATTTAAATTTTTATGTTAGAACTAATAAAATACATTTAAAATCATTAAAACCCTTGTCCGGCTACAAGTGATATTTTTTAAATTTAAATTTTTATGTTTGAACTAATAAAATACATTTAAAATCTTTGAAACTCTTGCCCGTCTGCAAGTGATATTTTTTACAGATAATTTTTATTTCCCTGGTAAAAAAGTCGGGTAAGTTTCGTATCAAATTCGGACAGAATAGACTGGATAAGTGGGAAAAATGTACGAAATAATTACGAAAGTTATCGGCATTAGTATGAAATTAGTCTGAACAAAACGACAAATCCAAAATTAGACGGCATTAATCTGGAATATCTACGAAAACAAACCGCAATCTGTCCGAAACAATCCAAATGCGAATCCGAAAAAAACGAATCAGCAATTAATAAGAAAAAATCCGAAAATAGTATTAGCAAAATATGAAAACAATCCGCTTCACTTCGAATTCAGTCCGAACAAAAAACTTAATCCGACATAATAGTGAAATAATCTGGAAATTGTATGCACAATATTCGCAAACAGTCCGCAATAATACGAAATTAGTTCAGTTCAAAAATATAAGTCCAAACCAAGAACGAAACATTACGAATTTAGTATGTGAAGAATCCAGTTTCAGTCCGCATCAATCAGCAAATAGTTAAGCAGAGTCATATTTCGAAATTACATTGAAACAATACGAAATCAGTATGCAAATTGAATACGGTTTTGCTCTGAAACGATCCGATTTATATATGACTGAAACACGGCATCAAGACACAAATCCGGAATAATCTGGAACTTGTACGTAATTTAGTTGCAAGCAGTCCGCAATAGTACGAAATTAGTTGGTAAATATCTTTAATCGAATTGAGTACGAAACAATTCGATTGAAGTATGTAGTAGATCTGGTTTTGGTCCGCTTTAATCCGAAATTAGTCTGGGAAATTCTTAATCGGAAATTGTGTTAAATCAATCCGAAATTAATATGCATATATAGTACGATAATGCTCTGAATCTATCCGATTTATATATGACTAACGCACGGCAACCCCTGGTAAAAAAGTCGGATTAATTTCGGATTAAATTCGGAGAAATTGGTCTGGATTAGCCTGAAAAGTGTACGAAACAAGTACGATAATGATCCACGATAGTCTGAAATCAGTTCGACTAAAATAATAAATCCTAAGTTAGACCGGAATAATCTGGAATGACTATGAAATCAGTCCGCTATAATCCGAATATGAATCCTGAAAAAATTAAATCAGGAAATACTACTGAACAATCCAAAACCTGTAAGCAAAGAATCTGAAAGTAATACGCATCACTTTGAAATCAGTCCGAACAAAATAGCGTAGTCCGAATTTTCACTGTGGTAATCCGAAACTTTTATGTATAAAATCCGCAAACACTCCGTAACAATCTGCATTTAATATACTTAAAAAATTTCGTTAAAATTAAGTATGAAACGATCCGAAATCCGTATGTGAAGAATCAAGAATAGGTCTGTATCAATCCGAAATTAGTCTTGCTAAACCATATTCCGTATTGAGGCCGGAACAAATCCGAAATTTGTATGCAGCAAATTCGGTAAATGTCAGAAACAATCGGAATTATATCTGATAGAAACGCGATAATTCGCAATGAGCCCAGAATAATCCGGAACTTGTACGTAGACTATCCACAACAATCCGAATTCAGTATGTGAAAAATCCGGAATTAGTCCGTATTAATCCGAAATCAATCCGGTTTATAATTCCAGTAAATCCGGAATTAGTCCGGTATAATCCAAAATTAATCCGAATTATTATTCCAGTAAATCCGGAATTAGTCCGGTTAAGCCTGAAATTAATCAGGTCTGTGAATATAGTAAATCCGAAATTAGTCTGGTTTAATCTGTAATTAGTCTGCAACAATCAAGATTTATGAAAATTGTCTACTCTGGATTCATTGCGAGTTGTCGTGTTTTTAACAGATATAATTTGGCCTGTTAAAGACTATTAACAGATGATTTGCATACGAATCTCGGATTGTTCCAACTCATTTTCGAAGTAGGGTTTAAACATACTCATTTCAGGCTTAACAGGACTAATTCCGGATTTACTGGAATTATAAACCGGATTGATTTCGGATTAATACGGACTAATTCCGGATTTTTCACATACTGAATTCGGATTGTTGCGGATAGTCTACGTACAAGTTCCGGATTATTCTGGGCTCATTGCGAATTATCGCGTTTCTATCAGATATAATTCCGATTGTTTCTGACATTTACCGAATTTGCTGCATACAAATTTCGGATTTGTTCCGGCCTCAATACGGAATATGATTTAGCAAGACTAATTTCGGATTGATACCGACTATGTAAGTGAATATTTATATCAATAAAAGTAGAAAATTTTAATAAATCTTGATTGTTGCAGACTAATTACAGATTAATTTCAGATTAAACCGGACTAATTTCGGATTTACCATATTCACAGACCGGATTAATTTCCGATTCAATCGGACTAATTCCGGATATTCTGGATTCATAAACCAGATTAATTTCGGATTAAACATGACTAATTCCGGATTTTCTGGATTCATAAACCGGATTAATTTCGGATTAAACAGGACTAATTCCGGATTTACTGGTATAATAAACCGGATTAATTTCGGATTTAACGGGACTAATTCAGGATTGTATAGATTCATAGACTGGGTTAATTTCCGATTTATGTGGATTAATGACTGATTTACTTGATTCATAGACCAGACTAATTCCAGATTTATGGGAACCGTTTGCGGATTGCCAACAGACAAGTTTTGTATTATTTCTGACTTATATCGGATTAAGGTTTTTAAATGGATTAAATCCAGACATTTGCGAACTATTTTCGCACATATTTCTGATTATACTTTTTCTTCGGACAGATTTCGAACAATTGTGGAGAATTTTCGTATAGTTTTCGAAACAATCCGGACTTTCTTATCAGATTTAATGCAAAACTAGTCTGAAATTTTAAGTTTCTTTTTCTGCCGCATGGTGCGGCTTTCTCACAAGTGAGAAGAGTCTGACATTCTATAAAAGCCGTGCCGTGTGGAAGACGTGTATGTCTAGAGAAATTTGTAGTTCTCTTTTTCTCTCAAGGAGAGGTCTGTGGTTATTAGTAATACAGACTGCATTAATTCCGGACTTAACCGGGAAAATTCCAGATTCTGAGAACCCCACAAATTCCGGATCTACTAGATTCATATATCCGTTTAATTTAGGATTCAACCGGACTAATTCCGGATTTTCGGGATCCATAAACCGGATTACTTTCGGATTAAACCGGACTATTTCCGGATTCACTTATTACACAAATGAGACTAATATCGTATAAGACCGGATTAATTTCAAAGTTAGTAGTTACATAAATCGCACCAATTTCGGTTTGAATCGGACAAATTTCGGATGATTAAAATCTTACCATAAACCGGACTATTTCCGAATAGTTCCGGATTTACTATTAAGAGAAAACGGATTCTTTCCGTACTTGACTGGACCAATTCCACATTTACTGTTTACGGACAATCGGACTAACTCCGGATTAGACCAGACTAATATTGGATTCACTAATTAATCGCACCCCGTATTGGTTTCAGACTTAATCGAACCAATTCCGGGTGACAAAAACCTGACCATAAACCGCATTGTTTCATACTAATTGCGGATTAGTCCGATATCAATCCGAAACTTTAACCAGGGTTTAGAACTAATAAAACATATTTAAAACATTTGAAACCCTTGTCCGGCTGCAAGTGATATTTTTTACAGTTATTTTTTATTTTAAAAATAATAAAACATATTTAAAAAATTTGAAACACTTATCCGGCTACAAGTGATATTCATTACATTTAATTTTTATTTCAGAACTAATAAAATACATTTAAAATCTTTGAAACCCTTGTCCGGCTGCAAGTGATATTTTTGACAGTTATTTTTTATTTTAAAAATAATAAAACATATTTAAAAAATTTGAAACACTTATCCGGCTACAAGTGATATTCATTACATTTAATTTTTATTTCAGAACTAATAAAATACATTTAAAATCTTTGAAACCCTTGTCCGGCTACAAGTGATATTTTTCAAAATTTAATTTTTATTTTAGAACTAATGAAACATATTTAAATCATTTGAAACCCTTGTCTGGCTACAAGTGATATTTTTTAAATTTAAATTTTTATATTAGAACTAATAAAACACATTTAATATCCTCGAAACCCTTGTCCTGCTACAAGTGATATTTTTTACAGTTAATTTTTATTTTAGAACTAATAAAACATATTTAAAACATTTGAAACCCTTGTCCGGCTACAAGTGATATTTTTTAAATTTAAATTTTTATGTTAGAACTAATAAAATACATTTAAAATCTTTGAAACTCTTGCCCGGCTGCAAGTGATATTTTTTACAGATAATTTTTATTTTAGAACTAATAAAACATATTTAAAATCTTTGAAACCCTTGTCCGGCTGCAAGTGATATTTTTTACAGATAATTTTTATTTTAGAACTAATAAAACATATTTAAAAGATTTGAAACACTTGTCCGGCTACAAGTGATATTCATTACATTTAATTTTTATTTTAGAACTAATAAAACATATTTAAAACATTTTTATTTTAGAACTAATAAAACATATTTAAAACATTAGAAACCCTTGTCCGGCTACAAGTGATATTTTTTAAATTTAATTTTTTATGTTAGAACTAATAAAATACATTTAAAATCTTTGAAACCCTTGTCCGGCTGCAAGTGATATTTTTTACAGTTATTTTTTATTTTAAAAATAATAAAACATATTTAAAAAATTTGAAACACTTATCCGGCTACAAGTGATATTCATTACATTTAATTTTTATTTCAGAACTAATAAAATACATTTAAAATCTTTGAAACCCTTGTCCGGCTACAAGTGATATTTTTCAAAATTTAATTTTTATTTTAGAACTAATGAAATATATTTAAATCATTTGAAACCCTTGTCTGGCTACAAGTGATATTTTTTAAATTTAAATTTTTATATTAGAACTAATAAAACACATTTAATATCCTCGAAACCCTTGTCCTGCTACAAGTGATATTTTTTACAGTTAATTTTTATTTTAGAACTAATAAAACATATTTAAAACATTTGAAACCCTTGTCCGGCTACAAGTGATATTTTTTAAATTTAAATTTTTATGTTAGAACTAATAAAATTCATTTAAAATCTTTGAAACTCTTGCACGGCTGCAAGTGATATTTTTTACAGATAATTTTTATTTTAGAACTAATAAAACATATTTAAAATCTTTGAAACCCTTGTCCGGCTGCAAGTGATATTTTTTACAGATAATTTTTATTTTAGAACTAATAAAACATATTTAAAAGATTTGAAACACTTGTCCGGCTACAAGTGATATTCTTTACATTTAATTTTTATTTTAGAACTAATAAAACATATTTAAAACATTTTTATTTTAGAACTAATAAAACATATTTAAAACATTAGAAACCCTTGTCCGGCTACAAGTGATATTTTTTAAATTTAATTTTTTATGTTAGAACTAATAAAATACATTTAAAATCTTTGAAACCCTTGTCCGGCTACAAGTGATATTTTTCAAAATTTAATTTTTATTTTAGAACTAATGAAACATATTTAAATCATTTGAAACCCTTGTCCGGCTACAAGTGATATTTTTTACAGTTAATTTTTATTTTAGAACTAATAAAACATATTTATAACATTTGAAACACATGTCCGGCTACAAGTGATATTTTTTAAATTTAAATTTTTATGTTAGAACTAATGAAACACATTTAAAATCTTTGAAACACTTGTCCGGCTACAAGTGATATTCTTTACATTACTGTTACGTTTATATTTAATTTTGAAGGTAAGCGTAGTCAAAAGGTATTTTATACTTCGGAAGTCGTTAGCAAATATTTCACACCAATGCAATATTCGTGCTTTATTTTTATTTATTTGTAGGAATGTTTCTTGCCTCAGCCCTATGGGGACCGTTATGAAATTGTTCTTACTAATTTGACAGAAAAGAGTATAAAGGTTAAGAGAAAATAAAATATAAAAATATGCAAGAGAATATTAGTTTATTATAATAAGAACTCAAATATAAAATGAAATTAAATTATAAGTATAATAAAGTATTACAACCAAGTATTACTTACAACTTACTTATGTGCTTTCCTCGAAGGAATGTATACGTAGTATGGTTGAATAAATTATGTGTTTAGATATTTTAACAAGGTTTAGAATTGGTTGGAAGTCAATACGGGTACGAGATTTTGGTTATCTTTTTATCGAAAGTAAAAATACTCGAATGCCGATCTTTGACCAGATTTTACATCAGAATCCGAAATAAATTATACCGAGTACAATGGTTCGTATGGACCATGCCATATAATTGTTAATTTTGACAATTAGGCCCGAATCCGCTTTCGGAATAAATAAACGAATCTATTACTGATGGGATAAATATTAAAGTACAGAAAACCGAAATACAGACAACTGTCTGAAGTAAACTGTCGCAGAAAAATGTATCGGTTCTGGAGGAGAATTTCCAGGCTTTTATACCCTTTGGTATAGGGGTGACGGGGCAAAGGTGACGTTGTGACGATTTTGAATAGCCAATCAATATATTAAATAATTTATATCGTCACTGTTACCCAATCTGAATTAATTTGCTTTATAATGACCAATAAGAATTCATCTGATGGGGAGGAGTCATTGTTGTTTCTCGGTAAAAGTGGGGAAATGCACTGGTTCCTCTCCTCCAGACAATTCTTGAAAAAATGATCTTATTACATGACTTATATATATTCCAGTTATTTTTAGTTAATTAAGATATTAATAAAAATATTAATTGTTAATAATAATAAATAAATAAATATGTAAGTCATGTAAAAGGTCTTATTTTTGTGAAATTAATAATAAAATCATACAAACATTCAATCATACAAACATACACTAATTTTGTATAATGGAATATAATAAGAACAATACTAATTAATTAAATAATTAATATACGTTAATTCTAAGATTAGTTGATCTTTAATCGATTCAGATTATTTGATCAGGTGATTGACCGCGATGACCTCGTATGACACCATATGCATGTGTCTACAGAGTACGAAAAATATGCTACATTGTGTCGGTCTTCTACTCTTATTCTTTGTAGAAGCGAACGACTTTTAATGGTCACGTACTGTAGTGACAGTCTTGACCTCTTATGAACTTTAATTGCCGTATTGGTTTATAGTGCACTTTTTAATTTCGTATTAATTTTAGGTTTAATATAATAATGCAATAACAATCATACCATACAATAGGTTATACAATATTATGCATTTTACACAATATTATACCACACTAAGATAATATAATTATTACTATCATTATTATTAGATATTTTAAATAATGATTTTGAAAAAGATTTTGTGAACGTAACAAACATATTTAAAACATTTTTATTTTAGAACAAATAAAACATATTTAAAAGATTTGAAACACTTGTCCGGCTACAAGTGATATTCTTTACATATAATTTTTTTTTTAGAACTAATAAAACATATTTAAAACATTTTTACTTTAGAACTAATAAAACACATTTAAAATCTTTGAAACCCTTGTCCGGCTACAAGTGATATTTTTTACAGTTAATTTTTATTTTAGAACTAATGAAACACATTTAATATCTTTGAAACACTTGTCCGGCTACAAGTGATATTCTTTACATTTAATTTTTATTTTAGAACTAATAAAACACATTTAAAATCTTTGAAACCCTTGTCCGGCTACAAGTGATATTTTTTACAGTTAATTTTTATTTTAAAAATAATAAAACATATTTAAAAAATTTGAAACCCTTGTCCGGCTACAAGTGATATTCAATACATTTAATTTTTATTTCAGAACTAATAAAATACATTTAAAATCTTTGAAACCCTTGTCCGGCTACAAGTGATATTCTTTACATTTAATTTTTATTTTAGAACTAATAAAACATATTTAAAACATTTTTATTTTAGAACTAATAAAACATATTTAAAAGATTTGAAACACTTGTCCGGCTACAAGTGATATTTTTTAAATTAAAATTTTTATTTTAGAACTAATAAAACACATTTAAAATCTTTGAAACCCTTGTCCGGCTACAAGTGATATTTTTTACAGTTAATTTTTATTTTAAAAATAATAAACCATATTTAAAAAATTTGAAACCCTTGTCCGGCTACAAGTGATATTCAATAGATTTAATTTTTATTTCAGAACTAATAAAATACATTTAAAATCTTTGAAACCCTTGTCCGGCTACAAGTGATATTTTTCAAAATTGAATTTTTTTTTAGAACTAATGAAACATATTTAAATCATTTGAAACCCTTGTCCGGCTACAAGTGATAATTTTTAAATTTAAATTTTTATTTTAGAACTAATAAAATACATTTAATATCCTCGAAACCCTTGTCCTGCTACAAGTGATATTCTTTACATTTAATTTTTATTTTAGAACTAATAAAACATATTTAAAACATTTTTATTTTAGAACTAATAAAACATACAGGGTGATTCAGAATAAGTGTCCCCCACTATATGTACGGAAAGTTTGTTGGATTGTGGAAAAAACGTATAATTTATTTTTTTGATTGACCCAATAGATTTTAAATGGGATGAAATTAAAAATTTAACTTTTTGGTCCAATGAGAGAGCCGCCATTTCGCGGCCGGATGTGTTGACGATAAAAAAATAATAGCTGAAAAAAAATTTCATAACTTCTCCTGAAGCCAACTTCGCATGCGAAAGTTTGTATGTAATGTCAAAACAAACTCGCGTGTCAGTTTGAAATGTAAACAACACATTTAATAACCTAATTAAATGTGTAGTTTTTTGAAAAATTATTCTGTGCCTAAATTAAAAAAAAATCTTTTACGGATATTTATGAAGTGTGAAAAATTGATCAACAAAAAAAGTAAGTACAAAATTATTAATATGATTTAAAGAAAAAAAAATTTAAAGATAAATAGGGTTAACTTGTTTACATTTTTTTCCTTTTAAAAATATTTGTTGATATTAAATTATTTTCGTAATTTTTTTTTTTTTTAAAGTAATAAATGAACTAATATTTTTTAATTAAGAATTGATTCTGGAATCAATCTCTGAATTGATTTCAAATCAATTTATTTTCCATTAAAAAATTTTTCTTAATTATTATTATCTGTAAAAAAAATTTATTTTAAAAAAAAAAAAAAAATTAATGGGTAAAAAATTCAATAAAAAAAAAATTTTGCAGGTTTTTCGATCATTAAAAAAAACGAAAAAAAATAATTTTTTTCCCTCTTTTTCATGAAATTTCAATTTTTGAAAAAAACGACCGTCATAACCTGCCATCTGGTGTCTGTTTTCGTTAAACAACACAAATTATATTATCTTTTTTTAAAGAAAATTTGACAATATTTTAATTTTTTCAGAAAATCTAATAAATTCTTTCATTTTATTCAATTAAAAAAAATTGATTCTGGAATCAACCTTTGGGTTGATTTCAGAATCAATTTTTTTTTTGGAACGAAAAATTTTTCGTTCCTTAAATATCATCTACTTGAAGATAACCAATACAAGGTCTAATGGACAAGTGGATAGTGCACTCAACTGCTAATCCGAAAATCGTGGGTTCGATTCCTCGTCGCTACAAATTTTTTTTTTTCTAAAATTCGTATCTGTAGAAAAATGTCTTTAAAAAATAAAATTTTTCTTAGTATGATATTAAGTAGATAAATTTTTTTTATAGTTTTTGATTTTCCAAATAAACGAAAAAAACCTAAAAATTTTTTTTTCTCTACATCATGAAATTTCAATTTTTGAAAAAAACGACCGTCATAAGCTGCCATCTGGTGTCTGTTTTCATTAAACAACACAAATTATATTATCTTTTTTTAAAGAAAATTTGACAATATTTTAATTTTTTCAGGAAATCTAATAAATTCTTTCATTTTATTCAATTAAAAAAAATTGATTCTGGAATCAACCTTTGGGTTGATTTCAGAATCAATTTTTTTTTTGGAACGAAAAATTTTTCGTTCCTTAAATATCATCTACTTGAAGATAACCAATACAAGGTCTAATGGACAAGTGGATAGTGCACTCAACTGCTAACCCGAAAATCGTGGGTTCGATTCCTCGTCGCTTCAAATTTTTTTTTTTCTAAAATTATTATCTGTAGAAAAATGTCTTTAAAAAATAAAATTTTTCTTAGTATGAAATTAAGTAGATAAAATTTTTTTATAGTTTTTGATTTTCCAAATAAACGAAAAAAACCTAAAAATTTTTTTTCTCCACATCATGAATTTTCAATTTAAAAAAAAAACGACCGTCATAACCTGCCATCTGGTGTCTGTTTTCGTTAAACAACACAAATTATATTTTCTTTTTTTAAAGAAAATTTGACAATATTTTAAATTTTTCAGGAAATCTAATAAATTCTTTCATTTTTTTTTGGAACGAAAAATTTTTCGTTCCTTAAATATCATCTACTTGAAGATAACCACTACTAGGTCTAATAGACAAGTGGATAGTGCACTCAACTGCTAACCCAAAAATCGTCGGTTCGATTCCTGGTTGTTAAAAATTTTTTTTTTTACTAAAATTATTATCTGTAAAAAAAATGTCATTACGGTAAGTTTGCGAACTATAACAAAAAAAATTTTTTTTCCAATTTTTCAAAATCTGAACCCTGGCGGGAAGATTGCGAATTATGGCAAAAGAATTATTTTTTTGCGATTGTTCAAGAATCGAAACTTGTCGGAAAGCTTCCGAACTATGGCAAAAAAATTATTTTTTTTCCAAATTTTCAAGATTTGAACCTTGGCGGGAAGATTGTGAACTATAGGCACTCTCACACCTTTTTGGCTGCCTGCCTGCAGGTTACCATGGCAACGCACTAGTGTGAGTGAGACAGAAAATTTGAATATTCATATTTTTAAATTTTCTGTCGCACTCACTCTCATGCGTTGCCATTGTAACCTACAGGCAGCCAAAAAGGTGTGAGAGTGCCTTATGGCAAAGAACCTTTTTTTTGCGATTTTTTAAAAATTTTAATCTTGGCGGTAAGTTTGCGAAATATAACAAAATTTTTTTTCCAATTTATCAAGATTTGAATCCTGGCGGGAAGATTGCGAATTATGGCAAAAAAATTATTTTTTTTCCAATTTTTCAAGATTTGAACTCTGGCGGGAAGATTGTGAACTATGGCAAAGAAAATTTTATTTTTGCGATTTTTTAAAGAATCGAAACTTGTCGGAAAGCTTCCAAACTATGTCAAAAAAATGATTTTTTTCCAATTTTTCAAAATTTGATCCCTGGCGAAAAGATTGTGAACTATGGCAATGAAAATGTTTTTTTTGAGATTTTTTAAAGATTTAAACCTTGACGGTAAGTTTGCGAACTATGACAAAAATTTTTTTTTTACAATTTCTTAACATTTGGTCCCTGGCAGGAAGATTGTGAACTGTGGCGATGCAAATTATTTTTCTGCGATTTTTTAAAGATTCGAAACTTGTCGGAAAGCTTACGAACTATGGCAAAAAAATTATATTTTTTTCAATTTTTCAAGTTAGTCCTCATTTACATTCTCAAGTCAATTATCATCTTTGTCTTAAATTGGTCCTCATTTTCATTCTTAAGTTAGTTTTCATCATTGTCCTCATTATCGTTAGAAGTTAGTCCTGAACTTTGTCCTCATTTTCTTTCTCAAATTAGTCCTCAACTTTGTACTCATTTTTTTTTCAAATTAGTCGGCAAACTTCGTCCTCATTTTTGTTTTTCAAGTTAGTCCTCAAATTCATCCTCATTTTCGTTTCAAGTTAGTCCTCATTATCGTCCTCATTTTCGTTTTCAAGTTAGTCCTTATTTTCGTCTACAAGTCAGTTCTCATCTTGATCCTTTAATTCGACCTTATTTTCGGTTCAAGTTAGTCCTTAAATTCGTCCCCATTTTCATTCTTAAGTAAGTTTTCATTGTCCTCATTTTCTTTAGAAGTTAGTCCTGAAATTTGTCATCATTTTCTTTCTCAAATTAGTCCTCAACTTCGTCCTCATTTTCTTTCTCAAATTAGTACGCAAGTTCGTCCTTATTTTCGTTTCAAGTTAGTCCTCAAATTCGTCCTCATTTTCATTTTTCAAATTAGTCCTCAGTTTCGTCCTCAAGTCAGTTGTCAGCTTTGTCCTTAAAATCGTCCTCATTTTTGTTTCAAGTTAGTCCGCAAATTCGTCCTTATTTTCGTTTTTAAGTTAGTTCTCATTTTCGTCCTCAAGACAGTTCTCATCTTTGTCCTCATCTTCGGCTTCATTTTCGTTTTTAAAGATAGTCCTCATTTACGTCCTTATTTGTGTTTTTCAAGTTAGTCCTCATGTTCGTCCTTAAGTCAGTTCTCATCTTTGTCCTTAAAAATTCGTCCACATTTTCGTTTCAAGTTAGTCCTCAAATTCGTCCTAATTTCCATTCTTAAATTAGTTTTCATCATTGTGATCCTGAACTTTGTCCTCATTTTCCTTTCAAGTTAGTCCTCAAATTCGTCCTCATTTTCTTTCTCAAATTAGTTCGCAACTTCGTCTTTATTTTTGTTTTTCAAGTTAGTCCTCATGTTCGTCCTCAAGTCAGTTCTCATCTTTGTCCTTAAAAATTCGTCCACATTTTCGTTTCAAATTAGTCCTCACTTCGTCCTCATTCTTTTTCTCAAATAAGACGGCAACTTCGTCCTCATTTTCGTTTCTAGTTAGTCCCCATTATCGTCCTCATTTTCGTTTCAATTTAGTCCTCAAATTCGTCCTCATTTCCATTCTTAAATTAGATTTCATCATTGTGATCCTGAACTTTGTCCTCATTTTCCTTTCAAGTTAGTCCTCAAATTCGTCCTCATTTTCTTTCTCAAATTAGTTCGCAACTTCGTCTTTATTTTCGTTTTTCAAGTTAGTCCTCATTTTCATCCTCAAATCAGTTTCATCTTTATCCTTAAATACGTCCTCATTTTCCTTTCAAGTTAGTCCTCAAATTCGTCCTCATTTTCTTACTCAAATTAGTCCGCAACTTTGTCTTTATTTTTGTTTTTTAAGTTAGTCCTCATTTTCGTCCTCAAGTTAGTTCTCATCTTTGTCCCTATATTCGTCCTCATTATCGTTTGAAGTTAGTAATGAATTTTGTCCTTATTTTCTTTCTCAAATTAGTCCTCACTTCGTCCTCATTTTTGTTTTTCAAGTTAGTCCTCATTTTCGTCCTTATTTTTGTTTTTCAAATTAGTCCTCATTTTCATCCTCAAATCAGTTTCATCTTTGTCCTTAAATACGTCCTCATTTTACTTTCAAGTTAGTCCTCAAATTCGTCCTCATTTTCTTACTCAAATTAGTCCGCAACTGCGTCTTTATTTTTGTTTTTTAAGTTAGTCCTCATTTTCGTCCTCAAGTTAGTTCTCATCTTTGTCCCTACATTCGTCCTCATTATCGTTTTAAGTTAGTAATGAACTTTGTCCTCATTTTCTTTCTCAAATTAGTCCTCACTTCGTCCTCATTTTTGTTTTTCAAGTTAGTCCTCAAATTCGTCCTCATTTTCGTTTCATGTAAGTCCTCATTTTCGTCCTCATTTTCGTCCTTATTTTTGTTTTTCAAATTAGTCCTCATTTTAATCCTCAAATCAGTTCTCATCTTTGTTCTTAAATTCGTCCTCATTTTCCTTTCAAGTTAGTCCTCAAATTCGTCCTCATTTTTATTCTTAAGTTAGTTTTCATTATTGTCCTCATTTTCGTTAGAAGTTAGTCCTGAACTTTGTCCTCATTTTCTTTCTAAAATTAGTCCTCAACTTCGTCCTCATTTTTTTTCTCAAATTAGTCGGCAACTTCGTCCTCATTTTTGTTTTTCAAGTTAGTCCTCAAATTCATCCTCACTTTCGTTTTCAAGTTAGTTCTCAAATTTGTCCTCATTTTCGTTTCAAGTTAGTCCTCATTATCGTCCTCATTTTCGTTTCAAGTTAGTCCTCAAATTCGTCCTCATTTTCATTCTTAAGTTAGTTTTCATCATTGTCCTCATTATTGTTAGAAGTTAGTCGTGAACTTTGTCCTCATTTTCATTCTCAAATTAGTGCTCAACTTCGTCCTCACTTTCTTTCTCAAATTAGTCTGCAACTTCGTCCTCATTTTCGTTTTCAAGTTAGTCCTCAAATTCGTCCTCATTTTCGTTTCAAGTTAGTCCTCATTATCGTCCTCATTTTCGTTACAAGTTAGTCCTCAAATTCGTCCTCATTTTCATTCTTAAGTTAGTTTTCATCATTGTCCTCATTATTGTTAGAAGTTAGTCGTGAACTTTGTCCTCATTTTCATTCTAAAATTAGTCCTCAACTTCGTCCTCACTTTCTTTCTCAAATTAGTCTGCAACTTCGTCCTCATTTTCGTTTCAAGTTAGTCCTCATATTCGTCCTCATTTTCGTTTTTCAAGTTAGTCCTCATTTTCGTCCTCATTTTCGTTTTCAAGTTAGTCCTCAAATTCGTCCTCATTTTCGCTCTCATTTTTATTTCAAGTTAGTCCTCATTATCGTCCTCATTTTCGTTTTCAAGTTAGTCCTTAATTTCGTCCTCATTTTCGCTTTCATTTTCGTTTCTAGTTAAGGCTCAAATTCGTCCACTTTTTCGTTCTTAAGTTAGTCCTCACTTTGTCCTTATTTTCGTTTTTAAAGTCTTCAAATATGGGCGAACTATGGGCCAAGTATGGCGAAGTATGGGAGGCGAAAAAAATCATTTTTTTCAAATTCTTCAAATATGGGCGAACTATGGGCCAAGTATAGCGAAGTATGGGAGGCGAAAAAAACACTTTTTTTTAAATTTTTGAACTATGGGCGAACTATGGGCCAAGTATGGCGAAGTATGGGAGGCGAAAAAAAAACTTTATTTAAATTTTTGAACTATGGGCGAACTATGGGCCAAGTATGGCGAAGTATGGGAGGCAAAAAAAATCATTTTTTTCATATTCTTTAAATATGGGCGAACTATGGGCCAAGTATGGCGAAGTATGGGAGGCAAAAAAAATCATTTTTTTTAAATTCTTCAAATATGGGCGAACTAGGGGCCAAGTATGGCAAAGTATGGGAGGCGAAAAAAACACTTTTATTTAAATTTTTGAACTATGGGCGAACTATGGGCCAAGTATGGCGAAGTATGGGAGGCAAAAAAAATCATTTTTTTCATATTCTTTAAATATGGGCGAACTATGGGCCAAGTATGGGAAGTATGGGAGGCAAAAAAAATCATTTTTTTTAAATTCTTCAAATATGGGCGAACTAGGGGCCAAGTATGGCAAAGTATGGGAGGCGAAAAAAACACTTTTATTTAAATTTTTGAACTATGGGCGAACTATGGGCCAAGTATGGCGAAGTATGGGAGGCGAAAAAACACTTTTTTTTAAATTTTTGAACTATGGGCGAACTATGGGCCAAGTGTGGCGAAGTATGGGAGGCGAAAAAACACTTTTTTTTTAAATTTTTGAACTATGGGCGAACTATGGGCCAAGTATGGCGAAGTATGGGAGGCGAAAAAAACACTTTTTTTATATTTTTGAACTATAAGCGAACTATGGGCCAAGTATGGCGAAGTATGGGAGGCGAAAAAAATCATTTTTTTCAAATTCTTTAAATATGGGCGAACTATGGGCCAAGTATGGCGAAGTATGGGAGGCAAAAAAAATCATTTTTTTCAAATTCTTCAAATATGGGCGAAATATGGGCCAAGTATGGCGAAGTATGGGAGGCGAAAAAAACACTTTTATTTAAATTTTAGAACTATGGGCGAACTATGGGCCAAGTCCTCATTTTCGTCCTTATTTTTGTTTTTCAAATTAGTCCTCATTTTAATCCTCAAATCAGTTCTCATCTTTGTTCTTAAATTCGTCCTCATTTTCCTTTCAAGTTAGTCCTCAAATTCGTCCTCATTTTCATTCTTAAGTTAGTTTTCATTATTGTCCTCATTTTCGTTAGAAGTTAGTCCTGAACTTTGTCCTCATTTTCTTTCTAAAATTAGTCCTCAACTTCGTCCTCATTTTTTTTCTCAAATTAGTCGGCAACTTCGTCCTCATTTTTGTTTTTCAAGTTAGTCCTCAAATTCATCCTCACTTTCGTTTTCAAGTTAGTTCTCAAATTTGTCCTCATTTTCGTTTCAAGTTAGTCCTCATTATCGTCCTCATTTTCGTTTCAAGTTAGTCCTCAAATTCGTCCTCATTTTCATTCTTAAGTTAGTTTTCATCATTGTCCTCATTATTGTTAGAAGTTAGTCGTGAACTTTGTCCTCATTTTCATTCTCAAATTAGTGCTCAACTTCGTCCTCACTTTCTTTCTCAAATTAGTCTGCAACTTCGTCCTCATTTTCGTTTTCAAGTTAGTCCTCAAATTCGTCCTCATTTTCGTTTCAAGTTAGTCCTCATTATCGTCCTCATTTTCGTTTCAAGTTAGTCCTCAAATTCGTCCTCATTTTCATTCTTAAGTTAGTTTTCATCATTGTCCTCATTATTGTTAGAAGTTAGTCGTGAACTTTGTC
This sequence comes from Leptopilina boulardi, assembly GCF_019393585.1. Lineage (NCBI taxonomy): Eukaryota > Metazoa > Arthropoda > Insecta > Hymenoptera > Figitidae > Leptopilina > Leptopilina boulardi. Next base: position 32,050 of record NW_026137696.1, on the reverse strand, counting down.
CTCATTTTCATTCTAAAATTAGTCCTCAACTTCGTCCTCACTTTCTTTCTCAAATTAGTCTGCAACTTCGTCCTCATTTTCGTTTCAAGTTAGTCCTCATATTCGTCCTCATTTTCGTTTTTCAAGTTAGTCCTCATTTTCGTCCTCATTTTCGTTTTCAAGTTAGTCCTCAAATTCGTCCTCATTTTCGCTCTCATTTTTATTTCAAGTTAGTCCTCATTATCGTCCTCATTTTCGTTTTCAAGTTAGTCCTTAATTTCGTCCTCATTTTCGCTTTCATTTTCGTTTCTAGTTAAGGCTCAAATTCGTCCACTTTTTCGTTCTTAAGTTAGTCCTCACTTTGTCCTTATTTTCGTATTTAAAGTCTTCAAATATGGGCGAACTATGGGCCAAGTATGGCGAAGTATGGGAGGCGAAAAAAATCATTTTTTTCAAATTCTTCAAATATGGGCGAACTATGGGCCAAGTATAGCGAAGTATGGGAGGCGAAAAAAACACTTTTTTTTAAATTTTTGAACTATGGGCGAACTATGGGCCAAGTATGGCGAAGTATGGGAGGCGAAAAAAAAACTTTATTTAAATTTTTGAACTATGGGCGAACTATGGGCCAAGTATGGCGAAGTATGGGAGGCAAAAAAAATCATTTTTTTCATATTCTTTAAATATGGGCGAACTATGGGCCAAGTATGGCGAAGTATGGGAGGCAAAAAAAATCATTTTTTTTAAATTCTTCAAATATGGGCGAACTAGGGGCCAAGTATGGCAAAGTATGGGAGGCGAAAAAAACACTTTTATTTAAATTTTTGAACTATGGGCGAACTATGGGCCAAGTATGGCGAAGTATGGGAGGCAAAAAAAATCATTTTTTTCATATTCTTTAAATATGGGCGAACTATGGGCCAAGTATGGGAAGTATGGGAGGCAAAAAAAATCATTTTTTTGAAATTCTTCAAATATGGGCGAACTAGGGGCCAAGTATGGCAAAGTATGGGAGGCGAAAAAAACACTTTTATTTAAATTTTTGAACTATGGGCGAACTATGGGCCAAGTATGGCGAAGTATGGGAGGCGAAAAAACACTTTTTTTTAAATTTTTGAACTATGGGCGAACTATGGGCCAAGTATGGCGAAGTATGGGAGGCGAAAAAACACTTTTTTTTAAATTTTTGAACTATGGGCGAACTATGGGCCAAGTATGGCGAAGTATGGGAGGCGAAAAAAACACTTTTTTTTATATTTTTGAACTATAAGCGAACTATGGGCCAAGTATGGCGAAGTATGGGAGGCGAAAAAAATCATTTTTTTCAAATTCTTTAAATATGGGCGAACTATGGGCCAAGTATGGCGAAGTATGGGAGGCAAAAAAAATCATTTTTTTCAAATTCTTCAAATATGGGCGAAATATGGGCCAAGTATGGCGAAGTATGGGAGGCGAAAAAAACACTTTTATTTAAATTTTAGAACTATGGGCGAACTATGGGCCAAGTATGGCGAAGTATGGGAGGCGAAAAAACACTTTTTTTTAAATTTTTGAACTATGGGCGAACTATGGGCCAAGTATGGCGAAGTATGGGAGGCGAAAAAACACTTTTTTTTAAATTTTTGAACTATGGGCGAACTATGGGCCAAGTATGGCGAAGTATGGGAGGCGAAAAAAACACTTTTTTTTATATTTTTGAACTATGGGCGAACTCTGGGCCAAGTATGGCGAAGTATGGGAGGCGAAAAAAATCATTTTTTTCAAATTCTTTAAATATGGGCGAACTATGGGCCAAGTATGGCGAAGTATGGGAGGCAAAAAAAATCATTTTTTTCAAATTCTTCAAATATGGGCGAAATATGGGCCAAGTATGGCGAAGTATGGGAGGCGAAAAAAACAATTTTTTTAAATTTTTGAACTATGGGCGAACTATGGGCCAAGTATGGCGTAGTATGGGAGGCAAAAAAAATCATTTTTTTCATATTCTTTAAATATGGGCGAACTATGGGCCAAGTATGGCGAAGTATGGGAGGCAAAAAAAATCATTTTTTTAAATTCTTCAAATATGGGCGAACTAGGGGCCAAGTATGGCAAAGTATGGGAGGCGAAAAAAACACTTTTATTTACATTTTTGAACTATGGGCGAACTATGGGCCAAGTATGGCGAAGTATGGGAGTCGAAAAAAACACTTTCTTTTAAATTTTTGAACTATGGGCGAACTATGGGCCAAGTATGGCGAAGTATGGGAGGCGAAAAGAGCACTTTTTTTAAATTTTTGAACTATGGGCGAACTATGGGCCAAGTATGGCGAAGTATGGGAGGCGAAAAAAACACTTTATTTAAATTTTTGAACTATGGGCGAACTATGGGCCAAGTATGGCGAAGTATGGGAGGCGAAAAAAACACTTTATTTAAATTTTTGAACTATGGGCGAACTATGGGCCAAGTATGGCGAAGTATGGGAGGCGAAAAAAACACTTTTTTTTAAATTTTTGAACTATGGGCCAAGTATGGCGAAGTATGGGAGGCAAAAAAATCATTTTTTTCAAATTCTTTAAATATGGGCGATCTACGGGCCAAGTATGGCGAAGTATGGGAGCCAAAAAAATCATTTTTTTCAAATCCTTCAAATATGGGCGAACTATGGGCCAAGTATGGCGAAGTATGAGAGGCGAAAAAAACACTTTTATTTAAATTTTTGAACTGTGGGCGAACTATGGGCCAAGTATGGCGAAGTATGGGAGACGAAAAAAACACTTTTTTTTAAATTTTTGAACTATGGGCCAAGTATGGCGAAGTATGGGAGGCAAAAAAAATCATTTTTTTCATATTCTTTAAATATGGGCGAACTATGGGCCAAGTATGGCGAAGTATGGGAGGCAAAAAAATTCATTTTTTTTAAATTCTTCAAATATGGGCGAACTAGGAGCCAAGTATGGCAAAGTATGGGAGGCGAAAAAAACACTTTTATTTAAATTTTTGAACTATGGGCGAACTATGGGCCAAGTATGGAGAAGTATGGGAGTCGAAAAAAACACTTTCTATTAAATTTTTGAACTATGGGCGAACTATGGGCCAAGTATGGCGAAGTATGGGAGGCGAAAAAAGCACTTTTTTTTAAATTTTTGAACTATGGGCGAACTATGGGCCAAGTATGGCGAAGTATGGGAGTCGAAAAAAACACTTTTTTTTAAATTCTTCAAATATGGGCGAACTATGGGCCAAGTATGGCGAAGTATGGGAGGCGAAAAAAACACTTTTTTTTAAATTTTTGAACTATGGGCGAACTATGGGCCAAGTATGGCGAAGTATGGGAGGCGAAAAAAACACTTTATTTAAATTTTTGAACTATGGGCGAACTATGGGCCAAGTATGGCGAAGTATGGGAGGCGAAAAAAACACTTTATTTAAATTTTTGAACTATGGGCGAACTATGGGCCAAGTATGGCGTAGTATGGGAGGCAAAAAAAATCATTTTTTTCATATTCTTTAAATATGGGCGAACTATGGGCCAAGTATGGCGAAGTATGGGAGGCAAAAAAAATCATTTTTTTAAATTCTTCAAATATGGGCGAACTAGGGGCCAAGTATGGCAAAGTATGGGAGGCGAAAAAAACACTTTTATTTACATTTTTGAACTATGGGCGAACTATGGGCCAAGTATGGCGAAGTATGGGAGTCGAAAAAAACACTTTCTTTTAAATTTTTGAACTATGGGCGAACTATGGGCCAAGTATGGCGAAGTATGGGAGGCGAAAAGAGCACTTTTTTTAAATTTTTGAACTATGGGCGAACTATGGGCCAAGTATGGCGAAGTATGGGAGGCGAAAAAAACACTTTATTTAAATTTTTGAACTATGGGCGAACTATGGGCCAAGTATGGCGAAGTATGGGAGGCGAAAAAAACACTTTATTTAAATTTTTGAACTATGGGCGAACTATGGGCCAAGTATGGCGAAGTATGGGAGGCGAAAAAAACACTTTTTTTTAAATTTTTGAACTATGGGCCAAGTATGGCGAAGTATGGGAGGCAAAAAAAATCATTTTTTTCAAATTCTTTAAATATGGGCGATCTACGGGCCAAGTATGGCGAAGTATGGGAGCCAAAAAAATCATTTTTTTCAAATCCTTCAAATATGGGCGAACTATGGGCCAAGTATGGCGAAGTATGAGAGGCGAAAAAAACACTTTTATTTAAATTTTTGAACTGTGGGCGAACTATGGGCCAAGTATGGCGAAGTATGGGAGACGAAAAAAACACTTTTTTTTAAATTTTTGAACTATGGGCCAAGTATGGCGAAGTATGGGAGGCAAAAAAAATCATTTTTTTCATATTCTTTAAATATGGGCGAACTATGGGCCAAGTATGGCGAAGTATGGGAGGCAAAAAAATTCATTTTTTTTAAATTCTTCAAATATGGGCGAACTAGGAGCCAAGTATGGCAAAGTATGGGAGGCGAAAAAAACACTTTTATTTAAATTTTTGAACTATGGGCGAACTATGGGCCAAGTATGGCGAAGTATGGGAGTCGAAAAAAACACTTTCTATTAAATTTTTGAACTATGGGCGAACTATGGGCCAAGTATGGCGAAGTATGGGAGGCGAAAAAAGCACTTTTTTTTAAATTTTTGAACTATGGGCGAACTATGGGCCAAGTATGGCGAAGTATGGGAGTCGAAAAAAACACTTTTTTTTAAATTCTTCAAATATGGGCGAACTATGGGCCAAGTATGGCGAAGTATGGGAGGCGAAAAAAACACTTTTCTTTAAATTTTTGAACTATGGGCGAACTATGGGCCAAGTATGGCGAAGTATGGGAGGCGAAAAAAACACTTTATTTAAATTTTTGAACTATGGGCGAACTATGGGCCAAGTATGGCGAAGTATGGGAGGCGAAAAAAACACTTTATTTAAATTTTTGAACTATGGGCGAACTATGGGCCAAGTATGGCGAAGTATGGGAGGCAAAAAAAATAATTTTTTTCATATTCTTTAAATATGGGCGAACTATGGGCCAAGTATGGCGAAGTATGGGAGGCAAAAAAAATCATTTTTTTTAAATTCTTCAAATATGGGCGAACTAGGAGCCAAGTATGGCAAAGTATGGGAGGCGAAAAAAACACTTTTTTTTAAATTTTTGAACTATGGGCGAACTATGGGCCAAGTATGGCGAAGTATGGGAGGCAAAAAAAATCATTTTTTTCAAATTCTTTAAATATGGGCGAACTATGGGCCATGTATGGCGAAGTATGGGAGTCGAAAAAAACACTTTCTATTAAATTTTTGAACTATGGGCGAACTATGGGCCAAGTATGGCGAAGTATGGGAGGCGAAAAAAGCACTTTTTTTTAAATTTTTGAACTATGGGCGAACTATGGGCCAAGTATGGCGAAGTATGGGAGGCGAAAAAAACACTTTTTTCAAAATTTTTGAACTATGGGCGAACTATGGGCCAAGTATGGCGAAGTATGGGAGGCAAAAAAAATCATTTTTTCCATATTCTTTAAATATCGGCGAACTATGGGCCAAGTATGGCGAAGTATGGGAGGCAAAAAAAATCATTTTTTTTAAATTCTTCAAATATGGGCGAACTAGGAGCCAAGTATGGCAAAGTATGGGAGGCGAAAAAAACACTTTTATTTAAATTTTTGAACTATGGGCGAACTATGGGCCAAGTATGGCGAAGTATGGGAGTCGAAAAAAACACTTTCTTTTAAATTTTTGAACTATGGGCGAACTATGGGCCAAGTATGGCGAAGTATGGGAGGCGAAAAAAACACTTTTTTTTAAATTTTTGAACTATGGGCGAACTATGGGCCAAGTATGGCGAAGTATGGGAGGCGAAAAAAACACTTTATTTAAATTTTTGAACTATGGGCGAACTATGGGCCAAGTATGGCGAAGTATGGGAGGCAAAAAAAATCATTTTTTTCAAATTCTTTAAATATGGGCGAACTAGGAGCCAAGTATGGCAAAGTATGGGAGGCGAAAAAAACACTTTTTTTTAAATTTTTGAACTATGGGCGAACTATGGGCCAAGTATGGCGAAGTATGGGAGGCAAAAAAAATCATTTTTTTCAAATTCTTTAAATATGGGCGAACTATGGGCCATGTATGGCGAAGTATGGGAGTCGAAAAAAACACTTTCTATTAAATTTTTGAACTATGGGCGAACTATGGGCCAAGTATGGCGAAGTATGGGAGGCGAAAAAAGCACTTTTTTTTAAATTTTTGAACTATGGGCGAACTATGGGCCAAGTATGGCGAAGTATGGGAGGCGAAAAAAACACTTTTTTCAAAATTTTTGAACTATGGGCGAACTATGGGCCAAGTATGGCGAAGTATGGGAGGCAAAAAAAATCATTTTTTCCATATTCTTTAAATATCGGCGAACTATGGGCCAAGTATGGCGAAGTATGGGAGGCAAAAAAAATCATTTTTTTTAAATTCTTCAAATATGGGCGAACTAGGAGCCAAGTATGGCAAAGTATGGGAGGCGAAAAAAACACTTTTATTTAAATTTTTGAACTATGGGCGAACTATGGGCCAAGTATGGCGAAGTATGGGAGTCGAAAAAAACACTTTCTTTTAAATTTTTGAACTATGGGCGAACTATGGGCCAAGTATGGCGAAGTATGGGAGGCGAAAAAAACACTTTTTTTTAAATTTTTGAACTATGGGCGAACTATGGGCCAAGTATGGCGAAGTATGGGAGGCGAAAAAAACACTTTATTTAAATTTTTGAACTATGGGCGAACTATGGGCCAAGTATGGCGAAGTATGGGAGGCAAAAAAAATCATTTTTTTCAAATTCTTTAAATATGGGCGAACTATGGGCCAAGTATGGCGAAGTATGGGAGGCGAAAAAAACACTTTTTTTTAAATTTTTGAACTATGGGCGAACTATGGGCCAAGTATGGCGAAGTATGGGAGGCGAAAAAAACACTTTATTTAAATTTTTGAACTATGGGCGAACTATGGGCCAAGTATGGCGAAGTATGGGAGGCGAAAAAAACACTTTATTTAAATTTTTGAACTATGGGCGAACTATGGGCCAAGTATGGCGAAGTATGGGAGGCGAAAAAAACACTTTATTTAAATTTTTGAACTATGGGCGAACTATGGGCCAAGTATGGCGAAGTATGGGAGGCAAAAAAAATAATTTTTTTCATATTCTTTAAATATGGGCGAACTATGGGCCAAGTATGGCGAAGTATGGGAGGCAAAAAAAATCATTTTTTTTAAATTCTTCAAATATGGGCGAACTAGGGCCAAGTATGGCAAAGTATGGGAGGCGAAAAAAACACTTTTTTTTAAATTTTTGAACTATGGGCGAACTATGGGCCAAGTATGGCGAAGTATGGGAGGCAAAAAAAATCATTTTTTTCAAATTCTTTAAATATGGGCGAACTATGGGCCAAGTATGGCGAAGTATGGGAGTCGAAAAAAACACTTTCTATTAAATTTTTGAACTATGGGCGAACTATGGGCCAAGTATGGCGAAGTATGGGAGGCGAAAAAAGCACTTTTTTTTAAATTTTTGAACTATGGGCGAACTATGGGCCAAGTATGGCGAAGTATGGGAGGCGAAAAAAACACTTTTTTCAAAATTTTTGAACTATGGGCGAACTATGGGCCAAGTATGGCGAAGTATGGGAGGCAAAAAAAATCATTTTTTCCATATTCTTTAAATATCGGCGAACTATGGGCCAAGTATGGCGAAGTATGGGAGGCAAAAAAAATCATTTTTTTTAAATTCTTCAAATATGGGCGAACTAGGAGCCAAGTATGGCAAAGTATGGGAGGCGAAAAAAACACTTTTATTTAAATTTTTGAACTATGGGCGAACTATGGGCCAAGTATGGCGAAGTATGGGAGTCGAAAAAAACACTTTCTTTTAAATTTTTGAACTATGGGCGAACTATGGGCCAAGTATGGCGAAGTATGGGAGGCGAAAAAAACACTTTTTTTTAAATTTTTGAACTATGGGCGAACTATGGGCCAAGTATGGCGAAGTATGGGAGGCGAAAAAAACACTTTATTTTAATTTTTGAACTATGGGCGAACTATGGGCCAAGTATGGCGAAGTATGGGAGGCAAAAAAAATCATTTTTTTCAAATTCTTTAAATATGGGCGAACTATGGGCCAAGTATGGCGAAGTATGGGAGTCGAAAAAAACACTTTCTATTAAATTTTTGAACTATGGGCGAACTATGGGCCAAGTATGGCGAAGTATGGGAGGCGAAAAAAGCACTTTTTTTTAAATTTTTGAACTATGGGCGAACTATGGGCCAAGTATGGCGAAGTATGGGAGGCGAAAAAAACACTTTATTTAAATTTTTGAACTATGGGCGAACTATGGGCCAAGTATGGCGAAGTATGGGAGGCAAAAAAAATCATTTTTTTCAAATTCTTTAAATATGGGCGAACTATGGGCCAAGTATGGCGAAGTATGGGAGGCAAAAAAATCATTTTTTTCAAATCCTTCAAATATGGGCGAACTATGGGCCAAGTATGGCGAAGTATGGGAGGCGAAAAAAACACTTTTATTTAAATTTTTGAACTATGGGCGAACTATGGGCCAAGTATGGCGAAGTATGGGAGGCGAAAAAAACACTTTTTTTAAATTTTTGAACTATGGGCCAAGTATGGCGAAGTATGGGAGGCAAAAAAAATCATTTTTTTCATATTCTTTAAATATGGGCGAACTATGGGCCAAGTATGGCGAAGTATGGGAGGCAAAAAAATTCATTTTTTTTAAATTCTTCAAATATGGGCGAACTAGGGCCAAGTATGGCAAAGTATGGGAGGCGAAAAAAACACTTTTATTTAAATTTTTGAACTATGGGCGAACTATGGGCCAAGTATGGCGAAGTATGGGAGGCGAAAAAAACACTTTTATTAAATTTTTGAACTATGGGCGAACTATGGGCCAAGTATGGCGAAGTATGGGAGGCGAAAAAAAGCACTTTTTTTTAAATTTTTGAACTATGGGCGAACTATGGGCCAAGTATGGCGAAGTATGGGAGGCGAAAAAAACACTTTTTTTTAAATTCTTCAAATATGGGCGAACTATGGGCCAAGTATGGCGAAGTATGGGAGGCGAAAAAAACACTTTTTTTTAAATTTTTGAACTATGGGCGAACTATGGGCCAAGTATGGCGAAGTATGGGAGGCGAAAAAAACACTTTATTTAAATTTTTGAACTATGGGCGAACTATGGGCCAAGTATGGCGAAGTATGGGAGGCGAAAAAAACACTTTATTTAAATTTTTGAACTATGGGCGAACTATGGGCCAAGTATGGCGAAGTATGGGAGGCAAAAAAAATAATTTTTTTCATATTCTTTAAATATGGGCGAACTATGGGCCAAGTATGGCGAAGTATGGGAGGCAAAAAAAATCATTTTTTTTAAATTCTTCAAATATGGGCGAACTAGGGCCAAGTATGGCGAAGTATGGGAGGCGAAAAAAACACTTTTTTTTAAATTTTTGAACTATGGGCGAACTATGGGCCAAGTATGGCGAAGTATGGGAGGCAAAAAAAATCATTTTTTTCAAATTCTTTAAATATGGGCGAACTATGGGCCAAGTATGGCGAAGTATGGGAGGCGAAAAAAACACTTTTTTTTAAATTTTTGAACTATGGGCGAACTATGGGCCAAGTATGGCGAAGTATGGGAGGCGAAAAAAACACTTTTTTTTAAATTTTTGAACTATGGGCGAACTATGGGCCAAGTATGGCGAAGTATGGGAGGCGAAAAAAACACTTTTTTCAAATTTTTGAACTATGGGCGAACTATGGGCCAAGTATGGCGAAGTATGGGAGGCAAAAAAAATCATTTTTTCCATATTCTTTAAATATGGGCGAACTATGGGCCAAGTATGGCGAAGTATGGGAGGCAAAAAAAATCATTTTTTTTAAATTCTTCAAATATGGGCGAACTAGGGCCAAGTATGGCGAAGTATGGGAGGCGAAAAAAACACTTTTATTTAAATTTTTGAACTATGGGCGAACTATGGGCCAAGTATGGCGAAGTATGGGAGGCGAAAAAAACACTTTTTTTAAATTTTTGAACTATGGGCGAACTATGGGCCAAGTATGGCGAAGTATGGGAGGCGAAAAAAACACTTTTTTTTAAATTTTTGAACTATGGGCGAACTATGGGCCAAGTATGGCGAAGTATGGGAGGCGAAAAAAACACTTTATTTAAATTTTTGAACTATGGGCGAACTATGGGCCAAGTATGGCGAAGTATGGGAGGCAAAAAAAATCATTTTTTTCAAATTCTTTAAATATGGGCGAACTATGGGCCAAGTATGGCGAAGTATGGGAGGCGAAAAAAACACTTTTTTTTAAATTTTTGAACTATGGGCGAACTATGGGCCAAGTATGGCGAAGTATGGGAGGCGAAAAAAACACTTTTTTTAAATTTTTGAACTATGGGCGAACTATGGGCCAAGTATGGCGAAGTATGGGAGGCGAAAAAAACACTTTATTTAAATTTTTGAACTATGGGCGAACTATGGGCCAAGTATGGCGAAGTATGGGAGGCGAAAAAAACACTTTATTTAAATTTTTGAACTATGGGCGAACTATGGGCCAAGTATGGCGAAGTATGGGAGGCAAAAAAAATCATTTTTTTCAAATTCTTTAAATATGGGCGAACTATGGGCCAAGTATGGCGAAGTATGGGAGGCAAAAAAAATCATTTTTTTTAAATTCTTCAAATATGGGCGAACTATGGGCCAAGTATGGCGAAGTATGGGAGGCGAAAAAAACACTTTTTTTAAATTTTTGAACTATGGGCGAACTATGGGCCAAGTATGGCGAAGTATGGGAGGCAAAAAAAATCATTTTTTTCAAATTCTTTAAATATGGGCGAACTATGGGCCAAGTATGGCGAAGTATGGGAGGCGAAAAAAACACTTTTTTTAAATTTTTGAACTATGGGCGAACTATGGGCCAAGTATGGCGAAGTATGGGAGGCGAAAAAAACACTTTTTTTTAAATTTTTGAACTATGGGCGAACTATGGGCCAAGTATGGCGAAGTATGGGAGGCGAAAAAAACACTTTTTTAAATTTTTGAACTATGGGCGAACTATGGGCCAAGTATGGCGAAGTATGGGAGGCAAAAAAAATCATTTTTTTCAAATTCTTTAAATATGGGCGAACTATGGGCCAAGTATGGCGAAGTATGGGAGGCAAAAAAAACCATTTTTTTTAAATTCTTGAAATATGGGCGAACTATGGGCCAAGTATGGCGAAGTATGAGAGGCGAAAAAAACACTTTTATTTAAATTTTTGAACTATGGGCGAACTATGGGCCAAGTATGGCGAAGTATGGGAGGCGAAAAAAACACTTTTTTTAAATTTTTGAACTATGGGCGAACTATGGGCCAAGTATGGCGAAGTATGGGAGGCGAAAAAAACACTTTTTTTTAAATTTTTGAACTATGGGCGAACTATGGGCCAAGTATGGCGAAGTATGGGAGTCGAAAAAAACACTTTCTTTTAAATTTTTGAACTATGGGCGAACTATGGGCCAAGTATGGCGAAGTATGGGAGGCAAAAAAAATCATTTTTTTCAAATTCTTTAAATATGGGCGAACTATGGGCCAAGTATGGCGAAGTATGGGAGGCGAAAAAAACACTTTTTTTAAATTTTTGAACTATGGGCGAACTATGGGCCAAGTATGGCGAAGTATGGGAGGCGAAAAAAACACTTTTTTTAAATTTTTGAACTATGGGCGAACTATGGGCCAAGTATGGCGAAGTATGGGAGGCGAAAAAAACACTTTATTTAAATTTTTGAACTATGGGCGAACTATGGGCCAAGTATGGCGAAGTATGGGAGGCAAAAAAAATCATTTTTTTAAATTCTTTAAATATGGGCGAACTATGGGCCAAGTATGGCGAAGTATGGGAGGCAAAAAAATCATTTTTTTAAATTCTTCAAATATGGGCGAACTATGGGCCAAGTATGGCGAAGTATGGGAGGCGAAAAAAACACTTTTATTTAAATTTTTGAACTATGGGCGAACTATGGGCCAAGTATGGCGAAGTATGGGAGGCAAAAAAAATCATTTTTTTCAAATTCTTTAAATATGGGCGAACTATGGGCCAAGTATGGCGAAGTATGGGAGGCAAAAAAATCATTTTTTTTAAATTCTTCAAATATGGGCGAACTATGGGCCAAGTATGGCGAAGTATGGGAGGCGAAAAAAACACTTTTATTTAAATTTTTGAACTATGGGCGAACTATGGGCCAAGTATGGCGAAGTATGGGAGGCGAAAAAAACACTTTTTTTAAATTTTTGAACTATGGGCGAACTATGGGCCAAGTATGGCGAAGTATGGGAGGCGAAAAAAACACTTTTTTTTAAATTTTTGAACTATGGGCGAACTATGGGCCAAGTATGGCGAAGTATGGGAGGCGAAAAAAACACTTTTTTTAAATTTTTGAACTATGGGCGAACTATGGGCCAAGTATGGCGAAGTATGGGAGGCGAAAAAAACACTTTTTTTAAATTTTTGAACTATGGGCGAACTATGGGCCAAGTATGGCGAAGTATGGGAGGCGAAAAAAACACTTTATTTAAATTTTTGAACTATGGGCGAACTATGGGCCAAGTATGGCGAAGTATGGGAGGCGAAAAAAACACTTTATTTAAATTTTTGAACTATGGGCGAACTATGGGCCAAGTATGGCGAAGTATGGGAGGCAAAAAAAATCATTTTTTTCAAATTCTTTAAATATGGGCGAACTATGGGCCAAGTATGGCGAAGTATGGGAGGCAAAAAAAATCATTTTTTTTAAATTCTTCAAATATGGGCGAACTATGGGCCAAGTATGGCGAAGTATGGGAGGCGAAAAAAACACTTTTTTTAAATTTTTGAACTATGGGCGAACTATGGGCCAAGTATGGCGAAGTATGGGAGGCAAAAAAAATCATTTTTTTCAAATTCTTTAAATATGGGCGAACTATGGGCCAAGTATGGCGAAGTATGGGAGGCGAAAAAAACACTTTTTTTAAATTTTTGAACTATGGGCGAACTATGGGCCAAGTATGGCGAAGTATGGGAGGCGAAAAAAACACTTTTTTTAAATTCTTGAACTATGGGCGAACTAGGGGCCAAGTATGGCGAAGTATGGGAGGCGAAAAAAACACTTTTTTTAAATTTTTGAACTATGGGCGAACTATGGGCCAAGTATGGCGAAGTATGGGAGGCAAAAAAAATCATTTTTTTCAAATTCTTTAAATATGGGCGAACTATGGGCCAAGTATGGCGAAGTATGGGAGGCAAAAAAAATCATTTTTTTTAAATTCTTCAAATATGGGCGAACTATGGGCCAAGTATGGCGAAGTATGGGAGGCGAAAAAAACACTTTTATTTAAATTTTTGAACTATGGGCGAACTATGGGCCAAGTATGGCGAAGTATGGGAGGCGAAAAAAACACTTTTTTTAAATTTTTGAACTATGGGCGAACTATGGGCCAAGTATGGCGAAGTATGGGAGGCGAAAAAAACACTTTTTTTAAATTTTTGAACTATGGGCGAACTATGGGCCAAGTATGGCGAAGTATGGGAGGCGAAAAAAACACTTTTTTTAAATTTTTGAACTATGGGCGAACTATGGGCCAAGTATGGCGAAGTATGGGAGGCGAAAAAAACACTTTTTTTTAAATTTTTGAACTATGGGCGAACTATGGGCCAAGTATGGCGAAGTATGGGAGGCGAAAAAAACACTTTATTTAAATTTTTGAACTATGGGCGAACTATGGGCCAAGTATGGCGAAGTATGGGAGGCGAAAAAAACACTTTTTTTAAATTTTTGAACTATGGGCGAACTATGGGCCAAGTATGGCGAAGTATGGGAGGCGAAAAAAACACTTTTTTTTAAATTTTTGAACTATGGGCGAACTATGGGCCAAGTATGGCGAAGTATGGGAGGCGAAAAAAACACTTTTTTTAAATTTTTGAACTATGGGCGAACTATGGGCCAAGTATGGCGAAGTATGGGAGGCAAAAAAAATCATTTTTTTAAATTTTTAAATATGGGCGAACTATGGGCCAAGTATGGCGAAGTATGGGAGGCGAAAAAAACACTTTTTTTAAATTTTTGAACTATGGGCGAACTATGGGCCAAGTATGGCGAAGTATGGGAGGCGAAAAAAACACTTTTTTTAAATTTTTGAACTATGGGCGAACTATGGGCCAAGTATGGCGAAGTATGGGAGGCGAAAAAAACACTTTTTTTAAATTTTTGAACTATGGGCGAACTATGGGCCAAGTATGGCGAAGTATGGGAGGCGAAAAAAACACTTTTTTTAAATTTTTGAACTATGGGCGAACTATGGGCCAAGTATGGCGAAGTATGGGAGGCAAAAAAAACATTTTTTTAAATTTTTAAATATGGGCGAACTATGGGCCAAGTATGGCGAAGTATGGGAGGCAAAAAAAATCATTTTTTTCAAATTCTTTAAATATGGGCGAACTATGGGCCAAGTATGGCGAAGTATGGGAGGCAAAAAAAACATTTTTTTAAATTCTTGAAATATGGGCGAACTATGGGCCAAGTATGGCGAAGTATGGGAGGCGAAAAAAACACTTTTATTTAAATTTTTGAACTATGGGCGAACTATGGGCCAAGTATGGCGAAGTATGGGAGGCAAAAAAAATCATTTTTTTCAAATTCTTTAAATATGGGCGAACTATGGGCCAAGTATGGCGAAGTATGGGAGGCAAAAAAATCATTTTTTTCAAATCCTTCAAATATGGGCGAACTAGGGGCCAAGTATGGCGAAGTATGGGAGGCGAAAAAAACACTTTTATTTAAATTTTTGAACTATGGGCGAACTATGGGCCAAGTATGGCGAAGTATGGGAGGCGAAAAAAACACTTTATTTAAATTTTTGAACTATGGGCGAACTATGGGCCAAGTATGGCGAAGTATGGGAGGCAAAAAAAATCATTTTTTTCAAATTCTTTAAATATGGGCGAACTATGGGCCAAGTATGGCGAAGTATGGGAGGCAAAAAAATCATTTTTTTTAAATTCTTGAAATATGGGCGAACTATGGGCCAAGTATGGCGAAGTATGGGAGGCGAAAAAAACACTTTTTTTAAAATTTTTGAACTATGGGCGAACTATGGGCCAAGTATGGCGAAGTATGGGAGGCAAAAAAATCATTTTTTTAAATTCTTGAAATATGGGCGAACTATGGGCCAAGTATGGCGAAGTATGGGAGGCAAAAAAAATCATTTTTTTTAAATTCTTCAAATATGGGCGAACTATGGGCCAAGTATGGCGAAGTATGGGAGGCGAAAAAAACACTTTTATTTAAATTTTTGAACTATGGGCGAACTATGGGCCAAGTATGGCGAAGTATGCGAGGCGAAAAAAACACTTTTTTTAAATTTTTGAACTATGGGCGAACTATGGGCCAAGTATGGCGAAGTATGGGAGGCAAAAAAAATCATTTTTTTTAAATTCTTCAAATATGGGCGAACTATGGGCCAAGTATGGCGAAGTATGGGAGGCGAAAAAAACACTTTTATTTAAATTTTTGAACTATGGGCGAACTATGGGCCAAGTATGGCGAAGTATGGGAGGCGAAAAAAACACTTTTTTTAAATTTTTGAACTATGGGCGAACTATGGGCCAAGTATGGCGAAGTATGGGAGGCAAAAAAAATCATTTTTTTTAAATTTTTGAAATATGGGCGAACTATGGGCCAAGTATGGCGAAGTATGGGAGGCGAAAAAAACACTTTTATTTAAATTTTTGAACTATGGGCGAACTATGGGCCAAGTATGGCGAAGTATGGGAGGCGAAAAAAACACTTTTTTTAAAATTTTTGAACTATGGGCGAACTATGGGCCAAGTATGGCGAAGTATGGGAGGCAAAAAAAATCATTTTTTTCAAATTCTTTAAATATGGGCGAACTATGGGCCAAGTATGGCGAAGTATGGGAGGCAAAAAAACACTTTTATTTAAATTTTTGAACTATGGGCGAACTATGGGCCAAGTATGGCGAAGTATGGGAGGCGAAAAAAACACTTTTTTTAAATTTTTGAACTATGGGCGAACTATGGGCCAAGTATGGCGAAGTATGGGAGGCAAAAAAAATCATTTTTTTCATATTCTTTAAATATGGGCGAACTATGGGCCAAGTATGGCGAAGTATGGGAGGCGAAAAAAACACTTTTATTTAAATTTTTGAACTATGGGCGAACTATGGGCCAAGTATGGCGAAGTATGGGAGGCGAAAAAAACACTTTTTTTTAAATTTTTGAACTATGGGCGAACTATGGGCCAAGTATGGCGAAGTATGGGAGGCGAAAAAAACACTTTATTTAAATTTTTGAACTATGGGCGAACTATGGGCCAAGTATGGCGAAGTATGGGAGGCAAAAAAAATCATTTTTTTCAAATTCTTTAAATATGGGCGAACTATGGGCCAAGTATGGCGAAGTATGGGAGGCAAAAAAACACTTTTATTTAAATTTTTGAACTATGGGCGAACTATGGGCCAAGTATGGCGAAGTATGGGAGGCAAAAAAAATCATTTTTTTCAAATTCTTTAAATATGGGCGAACTATGG
The DNA here is from genome assembly GCF_019393585.1 of Leptopilina boulardi. Taxonomy (NCBI): domain Eukaryota; kingdom Metazoa; phylum Arthropoda; class Insecta; order Hymenoptera; family Figitidae; genus Leptopilina; species Leptopilina boulardi. Next base: position 15,457 of record NW_026137696.1, on the reverse strand, counting down.
GCCAAGTATGGCGAAGTATGGGAGGCGAAAAAAACACTTTTTTTTAAATTTTTGAACTATGGGCGAACTATGGGCCAAGTATGGCGAAGTATGGGAGACAAAAAAAATCATTTTTTTCAATTTTTTAAATATGGGCGAACTATGGGCCAAGTATGGCGAAGTATGGGAGGCGAAAAAAACACTTTTTTTTAAATTTTTGAACTATGGGCGAACTATGGGCCAAGTATGGCGAAGTATGGGAGGCAAAAAAAATCATTTTTTTCAAATTCTTTAAATATGGGCGAACTATGGGCCAAGTATGGCGAAGTATGGGAGGCAAAAAAACACTTTTATTTAAATTTTTGAACTATGGGCGAACTATGGGCCAAGTATGGCGAAGTATGGGAGGCGAAAAAAACACTTTTTTTAAATTTTTGAACTATGGGCGAACTATGGGCCAAGTATGGCGAAGTATGGGAGGCGAAAAAAACACTTTTTTTAAATTTTTGAACTATGGGCGAACTATGGGCCAAGTATGGCGAAGTATGGGAGGCGAAAAAAACACTTTTTTTAAATTTTTGAACTATGGGCGAACTATGGGCCAAGTATGGCGAAGTATGGGAGGCGAAAAAAACACTTTATTTAAATTTTTGAACTATGGGCGAACTATGGGCCAAGTATGGCGAAGTATGGGAGGCAAAAAAAATCATTTTTTTCAAATTCTTTAAATATGGGCGAACTATGGGCCAAGTATGGCGAAGTATGGGAGGCAAAAAAATCATTTTTTTAAATTTTTCAAATATGGGCGAACTATGGGCCAAGTATGGCGAAGTATGGGAGGCGAAAAAAACACTTTTTTTAAATTTTTGAACTATGGGCGAACTATGGGCCAAGTATGGCGAAGTATGGGAGGCAAAAAAAATCATTTTTTTCAAATTCTTTAAATATGGGCGAACTATGGGCCAAGTATGGCGAAGTATGGGAGGCAAAAAAAATCATTTTTTTTAAATTCTTCAAATATGGGCGAACTATGGGCCAAGTATGGCGAAGTATGGGAGGCGAAAAAAACACTTTTATTTAAATTTTTGAACTATGGGCGAACTATGGGCCAAGTATGGCGAAGTATGGGAGGCGAAAAAAACACTTTTTTTAAATTTTTGAACTATGGGCGAACTATGGGCCAAGTATGGCGAAGTATGGGAGGCGAAAAAAACACTTTTTTTTAAATTTTTGAACTATGGGCGAACTATGGGCCAAGTATGGCGAAGTATGAGAGGCGAAAAAAACACTTTTATTTAAATTTTTGAACTATGGGCGAACTATGGGCCAAGTATGGCGAAGTATGGGAGACGAAAAAAACACTTTTTTTTAAATTTTTGAACTATGGGCCAAGTATGGCGAAGTATGGGAGGCAAAAAAAATCATTTTTTTCAAATTCTTTAAATATGGGCGAACTATGGGCCAAGTATGGCGAAGTATGGGAGGCAAAAAAAATCATTTTTTTAAATTTTTCAAATATGGGCGAACTAGGGGCCAAGTATGGCGAAGTATGGGAGGCGAAAAAAACACTTTTTTTTAAATTTTTGAACTATGGGCGAACTATGGGCCAAGTATGGCGAAGTATGGGAGGCGAAAAAAACACTTTTTTTAAATTTTTGAAATATGGGCGAACTATGGGCCAAGTATGGCGAAGTATGGGAGGCGAAAAAAACACTTTTTTTTAAATTTTTGAACTATGGGCGAACTATGGGCCAAGTATGGCGAAGTATGGGAGGCGAAAAAAACACTTTATTTAAATTTTTGAACTATGGGCGAACTATGGGCCAAGTATGGCGAAGTATGGGAGGCGAAAAAAACACTTTATTTAAATTTTTGAACTATGGGCGAACTATGGGCCAAGTATGGCGAAGTATGGGAGGCAAAAAAAATCATTTTTTTAAATTTTTAAATATGGGCGAACTATGGGCCAAGTATGGCGAAGTATGGGAGGCAAAAAAAATCATTTTTTTTAAATTCTTGAAATATGGGCGAACTATGGGCCAAGTATGGCGAAGTATGGGAGGCGAAAAAAACACTTTTTTTAAATTTTTGAACTATGGGCGAACTATGGGCCAAGTATGGCGAAGTATGGGAGGCGAAAAAAACACTTTTTTTAAATTTTTGAACTATGGGCGAACTATGGGCCAAGTATGGCGAAGTATGGGAGGCGAAAAAAACACTTTTTTTAAATTTTTGAACTATGGGCGAACTATGGGCCAAGTATGGCGAAGTATGGGAGGCGAAAAAAACACTTTATTTAAATTTTTGAACTATGGGCGAACTATGGGCCAAGTATGGCGAAGTATGGGAGGCAAAAAAAATCATTTTTTTCAAATTCTTTAAATATGGGCGAACTATGGGCCAAGTATGGCGAAGTATGGGAGGCGAAAAAAACACTTTTTTTAAATTTTTGAACTATGGGCGAACTATGGGCCAAGTATGGCGAAGTATGGGAGGCGAAAAAAACACTTTTTTTAAATTTTTGAACTATGGGCGAACTATGGGCCAAGTATGGCGAAGTATGGGAGGCAAAAAAAATCATTTTTTTCAAATTCTTTAAATATGGGCGAACTATGGGCCAAGTATGGCGAAGTATGGGAGGCAAAAAAATCATTTTTTTAAATTCTTGAAATATGGGCGAACTATGGGCCAAGTATGGCGAAGTATGGGAGGCGAAAAAAACACTTTTATTTAAATTTTTGAACTATGGGCGAACTATGGGCCAAGTATGGCGAAGTATGGGAGGCAAAAAAATCATTTTTTTTAAATCCTTCAAATATGGGCGAACTATGGGCCAAGTATGGCGAAGTATGGGAGGCAAAAAAAATCATTTTTTTTAAATTCTTCAAATATGGGCGAACTAGGGGCCAAGTATGGCAAAGTATGGGAGGCGAAAAAAACACTTTTATTTAAATTTTTGAACTATGGGCGAACTATGGGCCAAGTATGGCGAAGTATGGGAGGCGAAAAAAACACTTTTTTTAAATTTTTGAACTATGGGCGAACTATGGGCCAAGTATGGCGAAGTATGGGAGGCAAAAAAAATCATTTTTTTTAAATTCTTCAAATATGGGCGAACTATGGGCCAAGTATGGCGAAGTATGGGAGGCGAAAAAAACACTTTTATTTAAATTTTTGAACTATGGGCGAACTATGGGCCAAGTATGGCGAAGTATGGGAGGCGAAAAAAACACTTTTTTTTAAATTTTTGAACTATGGGCGAACTATGGGCCAAGTATGGCGAAGTATGGGAGGCAAAAAAAATCATTTTTTTTAAATTCTTCAAATATGGGCGAACTATGGGCCAAGTATGGCGAAGTATGGGAGGCGAAAAAAACACTTTTATTTAAATTTTTGAACTATGGGCGAACTATGGGCCAAGTATGGCGAAGTATGGGAGGCAAAAAAATCATTTTTTTTAAATTTTTGAAATATGGGCGAACTATGGGCCAAGTATGGCGAAGTATGGGAGGCAAAAAAAATCATTTTTTTTAAATTCTTCAAATATGGGCGAACTATGGGCCAAGTATGGCGAAGTATGGGAGGCGAAAAAAACACTTTTATTTAAATTTTTGAACTATGGGCGAACTATGGGCCAAGTATGGCGAAGTATGGGAGGCGAAAAAAACACTTTATTTAAATTTTTGAACTATGGGCGAACTATGGGCCAAGTATGGCGAAGTATGGGAGGCGAAAAAAACACTTTATTTAAATTTTTGAACTATGGGCGAACTATGGGCCAAGTATGGCGAAGTATGGGAGGCAAAAAAAATCATTTTTTTCAAATTCTTTAAATATGGGCGAACTATGGGCCAAGTATGGCGAAGTATGGGAGGCAAAAAAATCATTTTTTTAAATTCTTCAAATATGGGCGAACTATGGGCCAAGTATGGCGAAGTATGGGAGGCGAAAAAAACACTTTTATTTAAATTTTTGAACTATGGGCGAACTATGGGCCAAGTATGGCGAAGTATGGGAGGCAAAAAAAATCATTTTTTTCAAATTCTTTAAATATGGGCGAACTATGGGCCAAGTATGGCGAAGTATGGGAGGCAAAAAAATCATTTTTTTCAAATTCTTCAAATATGGGCGAACTAGGGGCCAAGTATGGCAAAGTATGGGAGGCGATAAAAACACTTTTATTTAAATTTTTGAACTATGGGCGAACTATGGGCCAAGTATGGCGAAGTATGGGAGGCGAAAAAAACACTTTATTTAAATTTTTGAACTATGGGCGAACTATGGGCCAAGTATGGCGAAGTATGGGAGGCAAAAAAAATCATTTTTTTCAAATTCTTTAAATATGGGCGAACTATGGGCCAAGTATGGCGAAGTATGGGAGGCAAAAAAATCATTTTTTTAAATTTTTCAAATATGGGCGAACTATGGGCCAAGTATGGCGAAGTATGAGAGGCGAAAAAAACACTTTTATTTAAATTTTTGAACTATGGGCGAACTATGGGCCAAGTATGGCGAAGTATGGGAGGCAAAAAAATCATTTTTTTTAAATCCTTCAAATATGGGCGAACTATGGGCCAAGTATGGCGAAGTATGGGAGGCAAAAAAAATCATTTTTTTTAAATTCTTCAAATATGGGCGAACTAGGGGCCAAGTATGGCAAAGTATGGGAGGCGAAAAAAACACTTTTATTTAAATTTTTGAACTATGGGCGAACTATGGGCCAAGTATGGCGAAGTATGGGAGGCGAAAAAAACACCTTTTTTAAATTTTTGAAATATGGGCGAACTATGGGCCAAGTATGGCGAAGTATGGGAGGCAAAAAAAATCATTTTTTTTAAATTCTTCAAATATGGGCGAACTAGGGGCCAAGTATGGCAAAGTATGGGAGGCGAAAAAAACACTTTTATTTAAATTTTTGAACTATGGGCGAACTATGGGCCAAGTATGGCGAAGTATGGGAGGCGAAAAAAACACTTTTTTTTAAATTTTTGAACTATGGGCGAACTATGGGCCAAGTATGGCGAAGTATGGGAGGCAAAAAAAATCATTTTTTTTAAATTCTTCAAATATGGGCGAACTATGGGCCAAGTATGGCGAAGTATGGGAGGCGAAAAAAACACTTTTATTTAAATTTTTGAACTATGGGCGAACTATGGGCCAAGTATGGCGAAGTATGGGAGGCGAAAAAAACACTTTTTTTAAATTTTTGAACTATGGGCGAACTATGGGCCAAGTATGGCGAAGTATGGGAGGCAAAAAAAATCATTTTTTTCAAATTCTTTAAATATGGGCGAACTATGGGCCAAGTATGGCGAAGTATGGGAGGCAAAAAAACACTTTTATTTAAATTTTTGAACTATGGGCGAACTATGGGCCAAGTATGGCGAAGTATGGGAGGCGAAAAAAACACTTTTTTTAAATTTTTGAACTATGGGCGAACTATGGGCCAAGTATGGCGAAGTATGGGAGGCAAAAAAAATCATTTTTTTAAATTCTTTAAATATGGGCGAACTATGGGCCAAGTATGGCGAAGTATGGGAGGCGAAAAAAACACTTTTTTTAAATTTTTGAACTATGGGCGAACTATGGGCCAAGTATGGCGAAGTATGGGAGGCGAAAAAAACACTTTTTTTAAATTTTTGAACTATGGGCGAACTATGGGCCAAGTATGGCGAAGTATGGGAGGCGAAAAAAACACTTTATTTAAATTTTTGAACTATGGGCGAACTATGGGCCAAGTATGGCGAAGTATGGGAGGCAAAAAAAATCATTTTTTTAAATTCTTTAAATATGGGCGAACTATGGGCCAAGTATGGCGAAGTATGGGAGGCAAAAAAACACTTTTATTTAAATTTTTGAACTATGGGCGAACTATGGGCCAAGTATGGCGAAGTATGGGAGGCAAAAAAAATCATTTTTTTCAAATTCTTTAAATATGGGCGAACTATGGGCCAAGTATGGCGAAGTATGGGAGGCGAAAAAAACACTTTTTTTAAATTTTTGAACTATGGGCGAACTATGGGCCAAGTATGGCGAAGTATGGGAGGCAAAAAAAATCATTTTTTTAAATTTTTGAAATATGGGCGAACTATGGGCCAAGTATGGCGAAGTATGGGAGGCGAAAAAAACACTTTTATTTAAATTTTTGAACTATGGGCGAACTATGGGCCAAGTATGGCGAAGTATGGGAGGCAAAAAAAATCATTTTTTTCAAATTCTTTAAATATGGGCGAACTATGGGCCAAGTATGGCGAAGTATGGGAGGCAAAAAAACACTTTTATTTAAATTTTTGAACTATGGGCGAACTATGGGCCAAGTATGGCGAAGTATGGGAGGCGAAAAAAACACTTTATTTAAATTTTTGAACTATGGGCGAACTATGGGCCAAGTATGGCGAAGTATGGGAGGCAAAAAAAATCATTTTTTTAAATTCTTTAAATATGGGCGAACTATGGGCCAAGTATGGCGAAGTATGGGAGGCAAAAAAAATCATTTTTTTCAAATTCTTCAAATATGGGCGAACTATGGGCCAAGTATGGCGAAGTATGGGAGGCGAAAAAAACACTTTTTTTAAATTTTTGAACTATGGGCGAACTATGGGCCAAGTATGGCGAAGTATGGGAGGCAAAAAAAATCATTTTTTTAAATTCTTTAAATATGGGCGAACTATGGGCCAAGTATGGCGAAGTATGGGAGGCAAAAAAAATCATTTTTTTTAAATTCTTCAAATATGGGCGAACTATGGGCCAAGTATGGCGAAGTATGGGAGGCGAAAAAAACACTTTTATTTAAATTTTTGAACTATGGGCGAACTATGGGCCAAGTATGGCGAAGTATGGGAGGCGAAAAAAACACTTTTTTTAAATTTTTGAACTATGGGCGAACTATGGGCCAAGTATGGCGAAGTATGGGAGGCGAAAAAAACACTTTTTTTTAAATTTTTGAACTATGGGCGAACTATGGGCCAAGTATGGCGAAGTATGGGAGGCGAAAAAAACACTTTTATTTAAATTTTTGAACTATGGGCGAACTATGGGCCAAGTATGGCGAAGTATGGGAGGCGAAAAAAACACTTTTTTTAAATTTTAATATGGGCGAACTATGGGCCAAGTATGGCGAAGTATGGGAGGCAAAAAAAATCATTTTTTTCAAATTCTTTAAATATGGGCGAACTATGGGCCAAGTATGGCGAAGTATGGGAGGCAAAAAAAATCATTTTTTTTAAATTCTTCAAATATGGGCGAACTATGGGCCAAGTATGGCGAAGTATGGGAGGCGAAAAAAACACTTTTTTTTAAATTTTTGAACTATGGGCGAACTATGGGCCAAGTATGGCGAAGTATGGGAGGCGAAAAAAACACTTTTTTTAAATTCTTGAAATATGGGCGAACTATGGGCCAAGTATGGCGAAGTATGGGAGGCGAAAAAAACACTTTTTTTAAATTTTTGAACTATGGGCGAACTATGGGCCAAGTATGGCGAAGTATGGGAGGCGAAAAAAACACTTTATTTAAATTTTTGAACTATGGGCGAACTATGGGCCAAGTATGGCGAAGTATGGGAGGCGAAAAAAACACTTTTTTTAAATTTTTGAACTATGGGCGAACTATGGGCCAAGTATGGCGAAGTATGGGAGGCAAAAAAAATCATTTTTTTCAAATTCTTTAAATATGGGCGAACTATGGGCCAAGTATGGCGAAGTATGGGAGGCAAAAAAAATCATTTTTTTTAAATTCTTCAAATATGGGCGAACTATGGGCCAAGTATGGCGAAGTATGGGAGGCGAAAAAAACACTTTTTTTTAAATTTTTGAACTATGGGCGAACTATGGGCCAAGTATGGCGAAGTATGGGAGGCGAAAAAAACACTTTTTTTAAATTTTTGAACTATGGGCGAACTATGGGCCAAGTATGGCGAAGTATGGGAGGCGAAAAAAACACTTTTTTTTAAATTTTTGAACTATGGGCGAACTATGGGCCAAGTATGGCGAAGTATGGGAGGCGAAAAAAACACTTTATTTAAATTTTTGAACTATGGGCGAACTATGGGCCAAGTATGGCGAAGTATGGGAGGCAAAAAAAATCATTTTTTTAAATTCTTTAAATATGGGCGAACTATGGGCCAAGTATGGCGAAGTATGGGAGGCGAAAAAAACACTTTTATTTAAATTTTTGAACTATGGGCGAACTATGGGCCAAGTATGGCGAAGTATGGGAGGCGAAAAAAACACTTTTTTTAAATTTTTGAACTATGGGCGAACTATGGGCCAAGTATGGCGAAGTATGGGAGGCAAAAAAAATCATTTTTTTAAATTCTTTAAATATGGGCGAACTATGGGCCAAGTATGGCGAAGTATGGGAGGCAAAAAAATCATTTTTTTAAATTCTTGAAATATGGGCGAACTATGGGCCAAGTATGGCGAAGTATGGGAGGCGAAAAAAACACTTTTATTTAAATTTTTGAACTATGGGCGAACTATGGGCCAAGTATGGCGAAGTATGGGAGGCAAAAAAATCATTTTTTTAAATTCTTCAAATATGGGCGAACTATGGGCCAAGTATGGCGAAGTATGGGAGGCAAAAAAAATCATTTTTTTTAAATTCTTCAAATATGGGCGAACTAGGGGCCAAGTATGGCAAAGTATGGGAGGCGAAAAAAACACTTTTATTTAAATTTTTGAACTATGGGCGAACTATGGGCCAAGTATGGCGAAGTATGGGAGGCGAAAAAAACACTTTTTTTAAAATTTTTGAACTATGGGCGAACTATGGGCCAAGTATGGCGAAGTATGGGAGGCAAAAAAAATCATTTTTTTTAAATTCTTGAAATATGGGCGAACTATGGGCCAAGTATGGCGAAGTATGGGAGGCGAAAAAAACACTTTTATTTAAATTTTTGAACTATGGGCGAACTATGGGCCAAGTATGGCGAAGTATGGGAGGCGAAAAAAACACTTTTTTTTAAATTTTTGAACTATGGGCGAACTATGGGCCAAGTATGGCGAAGTATGGGAGGCAAAAAAAATCATTTTTTTTAAATTCTTCAAATATGGGCGAACTATGGGCCAAGTATGGCGAAGTATGGGAGGCGAAAAAAACACTTTTATTTAAATTTTTGAACTATGGGCGAACTATGGGCCAAGTATGGCGAAGTATGGGAGGCGAAAAAAACACTTTTTTTAAATTTTTGAACTATGGGCGAACTATGGGCCAAGTATGGCGAAGTATGGGAGGCAAAAAAAATCATTTTTTTAAATTCTTTAAATATGGGCGAACTATGGGCCAAGTATGGCGAAGTATGGGAGGCGAAAAAAACACTTTTTTTAAATTTTTGAACTATGGGCGAACTATGGGCCAAGTATGGCGAAGTATGGGAGGCGAAAAAAACACTTTATTTAAATTTTTGAACTATGGGCGAACTATGGGCCAAGTATGGCGAAGTATGGGAGGCGAAAAAAACACTTTATTTAAATTTTTGAACTATGGGCGAACTATGGGCCAAGTATGGCGAAGTATGGGAGGCAAAAAAAATCATTTTTTTCAAATTCTTTAAATATGGGCGAACTATGGGCCAAGTATGGCGAAGTATGGGAGGCAAAAAAATCATTTTTTTTAAATTCTTCAAATATGGGCGAACTATGGGCCAAGTATGGCGAAGTATGGGAGGCGAAAAAAACACTTTTATTTAAATTTTTGAACTATGGGCGAACTATGGGCCAAGTATGGCGAAGTATGGGAGGCAAAAAAAATCATTTTTTTCAAATTCTTTAAATATGGGCGAACTATGGGCCAAGTATGGCGAAGTATGGGAGGCAAAAAAATCATTTTTTTCAAATTCTTCAAATATGGGCGAACTAGGGGCCAAGTATGGCGAAGTATGGGAGGCGAAAAAAACACTTTTATTTAAATTTTTGAACTATGGGCGAACTATGGGCCAAGTATGGCGAAGTATGGGAGGCGAAAAAAACACTTTATTTAAATTTTTGAACTATGGGCGAACTATGGGCCAAGTATGGCGAAGTATGGGAGGCAAAAAAAATCATTTTTTTCAAATTCTTTAAATATGGGCGAACTATGGGCCAAGTATGGCGAAGTATGGGAGGCAAAAAAATCATTTTTTTCAAATCCTTCAAATATGGGCGAACTATGGGCCAAGTATGGCGAAGTATGAGAGGCGAAAAAAACACTTTTATTTAAATTTTTGAACTATGGGCGAACTATGGGCCAAGTATGGCGAAGTATGGGAGGCAAAAAAATCATTTTTTTTAAATCCTTCAAATATGGGCGAACTATGGGCCAAGTATGGCGAAGTATGGGAGGCAAAAAAAATCATTTTTTTTAAATTCTTCAAATATGGGCGAACTATGGGCCAAGTATGGCAAAGTATGGGAGGCGAAAAAAACACTTTTATTTAAATTTTTGAACTATGGGCGAACTATGGGCCAAGTATGGCGAAGTATGGGAGGCAAAAAAAATCATTTTTTTAAATTCTTCAAATATGGGCGAACTAGGGGCCAAGTATGGCGAAGTATGGGAGGCGAAAAAAACACTTTTATTTAAATTTTTGAACTATGGGCGAACTATGGGCCAAGTATGGCGAAGTATGGGAGGCGAAAAAAACACTTTTTTTTAAATTTTTGAACTATGGGCGAACTATGGGCCAAGTATGGCGAAGTATGGGAGGCAAAAAAAATCATTTTTTTTAAATTCTTCAAATATGGGCGAACTATGGGCCAAGTATGGCGAAGTATGGGAGGCGAAAAAAACACTTTTATTTAAATTTTTGAACTATGGGCGAACTATGGGCCAAGTATGGCGAAGTATGGGAGGCGAAAAAAACACTTTTTTTAAATTTTTGAACTATGGGCGAACTATGGGCCAAGTATGGCGAAGTATGGGAGGCAAAAAAAATCATTTTTTTCAAATTCTTTAAATATGGGCGAACTATGGGCCAAGTATGGCGAAGTATGGGAGGCAAAAAAAATCATTTTTTTTAAATTCTTCAAATATGGGCGAACTAGGAGCCAAGTATGGCAAAGTATGGGAGGCGAAAAAAACACTTTTATTTAAATTTTTGAACTATGGGCGAACTATGGGCCAAGTATGGCGAAGTATGGGAGGCGAAAAAAACACTTTTTTTAAATTTTTGAACTATGGGCGAACTATGGGCCAAGTATGGCGAAGTATGGGAGGCGAAAAAAACACTTTATTTAAATTTTTGAACTATGGGCGAACTATGGGCCAAGTATGGCGAAGTATGGGAGGCAAAAAAAATCATTTTTTTCAAATTCTTTAAATATGGGCGAACTATGGGCCAAGTATGGCGAAGTATGGGAGGCAAAAAAACACTTTTATTTAAATTTTTGAACTATGGGCGAACTATGGGCCAAGTATGGCGAAGTATGGGAGGCGAAAAAAACACTTTTTTTAAAATTTTTGAACTATGGGCGAACTATGGGCCAAGTATGGCGAAGTATGGGAGGCAAAAAAAATCATTTTTTTCAAATTCTTTAAATATGGGCGAACTATGGGCCAAGTATGGCGAAGTATGGGAGGCGAAAAAAACACTTTTATTTAAATTTTTGAACTATGGGCGAACTATGGGCCAAGTATGGCGAAGTATGGGAGGCGAAAAAAACACTTTTTTTTAAATTTTTGAACTATGGGCGAACTATGGGCCAAGTATGGCGAAGTATGGGAGGCGAAAAAAACACTTTATTTAAATTTTTGAACTATGGGCGAACTATGGGCCAAGTATGGCGAAGTATGGGAGGCAAAAAAAATCATTTTTTTCAAATTCTTTAAATATGGGCGAACTATGGGCCAAGTATGGCGAAGTATGGGAGGCAAAAAAACACTTTTATTTAAATTTTTGAACTATGGGCGAACTATGGGCCAAGTATGGCGAAGTATGGGAGGCAAAAAAAATCATTTTTTTCAAATTCTTTAAATATGGGCGAACTATGGGCCAAGTATGGCGAAGTATGGGAGGCGAAAAAAACACTTTCTATTAAATTTTTGAACTATGGGCGAACTATGGGCCAAGTATGGCGAAGTATGGGAGGCAAAAAAAATCATTTTTTTCAAATTCTTTAAATATGGGCGAACTATGGGCCAAGTATGGCGAAGTATGGGAGTCGAAAAAAACACTTTCTATTAAATTTTTGAACTATGGGCGAACTATGGGCCAAGTATGGCGAAGTATGGGAGGCAAAAAAAATCATTTTTTTCAAATTCTTTAAATATGGGCGAACTATGGGCCAAGTATGGCGAAGTATGGGAGGCAAAAAAACACTTTTATTTAAATTTTTGAACTATGGGCGAACTATGGGCCAAGTATGGCGAAGTATGGGAGGCGAAAAAAACACTTTTTTTAAAATTTTTGAACTATGGGCGAACTATGGGCCAAGTATGGCGAAGTATGGGAGGCGAAAAAAACACTTTTTTTAAATTTTTGAACTATGGGCGAACTATGGGCCAAGTATGGCGAAGTATGGGAGGCGAAAAAAACACTTTTTTTAAATTTTTGAACTATGGGCGACCTATGGGCCAAGTATGGCGAAGTATGGGAGGCGAAAAAAACACTTTATTTAAATTTTTGAACTATGGGCGAACTATGGGCCAAGTATGGCGAAGTATGGGAGGCAAAAAAAATCATTTTTTTCAAATTCTTTAAATATGGGCGAACTATGGGCCAAGTATGGCGAAGTATGGGAGGCAAAAAAATCATTTTTTTCAAATCCTTCAAATATGGGCGAACTATGGGCCAAGTATGGCGAAGTATGGGAGGCGAAAAAAACACTTTTTTTAAATTTTTGAACTATGGGCGAACTATGGGCCAAGTATGGCGAAGTATGGGAGGCAAAAAAAATCATTTTTTCCATATTCTTTAAATATGGGCGAACTATGGGCCAAGTATGGCGAAGTATGGGAGGCAAAAAAAATCATTTTTTTTAAATTCTTCAAATATGGGCGAACTAGGAGCCAAGTATGGCAAAGTATGGGAGGCGAAAAAAACACTTTTATTTAAATTTTTGAACTATGGGCGAACTATGGGCCAAGTATGGCGAAGTATGGGAGGCGAAAAAAACACTTTCTTTTAAATTTTTGAACTATGGGCGAACTATGGGCCAAGTATGGCGAAGTATGGGAGGCGAAAAAAACACTTTTTTTTAAATTTTTGAACTATGGGCGAACTATGGGCCAAGTATGGCGAAGTATGAGAGGCGAAAAAAACACTTTTATTTAAATTTTTGAACTGTGGGCGAACTATGGGCCAAGTATGGCGAAGTATGGGAGACGAAAAAAACACTTTTTTTTAAATTTTTGAACTATGGGCCAAGTATGGCGAAGTATGGGAGGCAAAAAAAATCATTTTTTTCATATTCTTTAAATATGGGCGAACTATGGGCCAAGTATGGCGAAGTATGGGAGGCAAAAAAATCATTTTTTTTAAATTCTTCAAATATGGGCGAACTAGGGCCAAGTATGGCAAAGTATGGGAGGCGAAAAAAACACTTTTATTTAAATTTTTGAACTATGGGCGAACTATGGGCCAAGTATGGCGAAGTATGGGAGGCGAAAAAAACACCTTTTTTAAAATTTTTGAACTATGGGCGAACTATGGGCCAAGTATGGCGAAGTATGGGAGGCAAAAAAAATCATTTTTTTTAAATTCTTCAAATATGGGCGAACTAGGGGCCAAGTATGGCAAAGTATGGGAGGCGAAAAAAACACTTTTATTTAAATTTTTGAACTATGGGCGAACTATGGGCCAAGTATGGCGAAGTATGAGAGGCGAAAAAAACACTTTTATTTAAATTTTTGAACTATGGGCGAACTATGGGCCAAGTATGGCGAAGTATGGGAGGCAAAAAAATCATTTTTTTTAAATCCTTCAAATATGGGCGAACTATGGGCCAAGTATGGCGAAGTATGGGAGGCAAAAAAAATCATTTTTTTTAAATTCTTCAAATATGGGCGAACTATGGGCCAAGTATGGCGAAGTATGGGAGGCGAAAAAAACACTTTTATTTAAATTTTTGAACTATGGGCGAACTATGGGCCAAGTATGGCGAAGTATGGGAGGCGAAAAAAACACCTTTTTTAAAATTTTTGAACTATGGGCGAACTATGGGCCAAGTATGGCGAAGTATGGGAGGCAAAAAAAATCATTTTTTTTAAATTCTTCAAATATGGGCGAACTAGGGGCCAAGTATGGCAAAGTATGGGAGGCGAAAAAAACACTTTTATTTAAATTTTTGAACTATGGGCGAACTATGGGCCAAGTATGGCGAAGTATGGGAGGCGAAAAAAACACTTTTTTTTAAATTTTTGAACTATGGGCGAACTATGGGCCAAGTATGGCGAAGTATGGGAGGCAAAAAAAATCATTTTTTTTAAATTCTTCAAATATGGGCGAACTATGGGCCAAGTATGGCGAAGTATGGGAGGCGAAAAAAACACTTTTATTTAAATTTTTGAACTATGGGCGAACTATGGGCCAAGTATGGCGAAGTATGGGAGGCAAAAAAATCATTTTTTTTAAATTCTTGAAATATGGGCGAACTATGGGCCAAGTATGGCGAAGTATGGGAGGCAAAAAAAATCATTTTTTTTAAATTCTTCAAATATGGGCGAACTAGGGGCCAAGTATGGCAAAGTATGGGAGGCGAAAAAAACACTTTTATTTAAATTTTTGAACTATGGGCGAACTATGGGCCAAGTATGGCGAAGTATGGGAGGCGAAAAAAACACTTTATTTAAATTTTTGAACTATGGGCGAACTATGGGCCAAGTATGGCGAAGTATGGGAGGCGAAAAAAACACTTTATTTAAATTTTTGAACTATGGGCGAACTATGGGCCAAGTATGGCGAAGTATGGGAGGCAAAAAAAATCATTTTTTTCAAATTCTTTAAATATGGGCGAACTATGGGCCAAGTATGGCGAAGTATGGGAGGCAAAAAAATCATTTTTTTCAAATCCTTCAAATATGGGCGAACTATGGGCCAAGTATGGCGAAGTATGAGAGGCGAAAAAAACACTTTTATTTAAATTTTTGAACTATGGGCGAACTATGGGCCAAGTATGGCGAAGTATGGGAGGCAAAAAAAATCATTTTTTTCAAATTCTTTAAATATAAGCGAACTATGGGCCAAGTATGGCGAAGTATGGGAGGCAAAAAAAATCATTTTTTTCATATTCTTTAAATATGGGCGAACTATAAGCCAAGTATGGCGAAGTATGGGAGGCAAAAAAAATCATTTTTTTTAAATTCTTCAAATATGGGCGAACTAGGAGCCAAGTATGGCGAAGTATGGGAGGCGAAAAAAACACTTTATTTAAATTTTTGAACTATGGGCGAACTATGGGCCAAGTATGGCGAAGTATGGGAGGCAAAAAAAATCATTTTTTTCAAATTCTTTAAATATGGGCGAACTATGGGCCAAGTATGGCGAAGTATGGGAGGCAAAAAA